>NC_048569.1:5531670-5699170 GCF_013265735.2 Oncorhynchus mykiss | reverse complement strand
ATATTTCAAACTTTTTTAACAAATCAAAAACTGAAAAATTGGGCGTGCAAAATTATTCAGCCCCTTTACTTTCAGTGCAGCAAACTCTCTCCAGAAGTTCAGTGAGGATCTCTGAATGATCCAATGTTGACCTAAATGACTAATGAGGATAAATACAATCCACCTGTGTGTAATCAAGTCTCCGTATAAATGCACCTGCACTGTGATAGTCTCAGAGGTCCGTCAAAAGCGCAGAGAGCATCATGAAGAACAAGGAACACACCAGGCAGGTCCGAGATACTGTTGTGAAGAAGTTTAAAGCCGGATTTGGATACAAAAAGATTTCCCAAGCTTTAAACATCCCAAGGAGCACTGTGCAAGCGATAATATTGAAATGGAAGGAGTATCAGACCACTGCAAATCTACCAAGACCTGGCCGTCCCTCTAAACTTTCAGCTCATACAAGGAGAAGACTGATCAGAGATGCAGCCAAGAGGCCCATGATCACTCTGGTTGAACTGCAGAGATCTACAGCTGAGGTGGGAGACTCTGTCCATAGGACAACAATCAGTCGTATATTGCACAAATCTGGCCTTTATGGAAGAGTGGCAAGAAGAAAGCCATTTCTTAAAGATATCCATAAAAAAGTGTTGTTTAAAGTTTGCCACAAGCCACCTGGGAGAGACACCAAACATGTGGAAGAAGGTGCTCTGGTCAGATGAAACCAAAATGTAACTTTTTGGCAACAATGCAAAACGTTATGTTTGGCGTAAAAGCAACACAGCTGAACTCACCATCCCCACTGTCAAACATGGTGGTGGCAGCATCATGGTTTGGGCCTGCTTTTCTTCAGCAGGGACAGGGAAGATGGTTAAAATTGATGGGAAGATGGATGGAGCCAAATACAGGACCATTCTGGAAGAAAACCTGATGGAGTCTGCAAAAGACCTGAGACTGGGACGGAGATTTGTCTTCCAACAAGACAATGATCCAAAACATAAAGCAAAATCTACAATGGAATGGTTCAAAAATGAACATATCCAGGTGTTAGAATGGCCAAGTCGAAGTCCAGACCTGAATCCAATCGAGAATCTGTGGAAAGAACTGAAAACTGCTGTTCACAAATGCTCTCCATCCAATCTCACTGAGCTCGAGCTGTTTTGCAAGGAGGAATGGGAAAAAATGTCAGTCTCTCGATGTGCAAAACTGATAGAGACATACCCCAAGCGACTTACAGCTGTAATCGCAGCAAAAGGTGGCGCTACAAAGTATTAACTTAAGGGGGCTGAATAATTTTGCACGCCCAATTTTTCAGTTTTTGATTTGTTAAAAAAGTTTGAAATATCCAATAAATGTCGTTCCACTTCATGATTGTGTCCCACTTGTTGTTGATTCTTCACAAAAAAATACAGTTTTATATCTTTATGTTTGAAGCCTGAAATGTGGCAAAAGGTCGCAAAGTTCAAGGGGGCCGAATACTTTCGCAAGGCACTGTATATACAGTAGAGAGGCTATATATAGTAGAGAGGCTATATAGAGTAGAGGCTATATACAGTAAGTAGTGAGTGCAGATAGCCCGGTTAGCCAATGTGCAGGAGCACTGGTTGGTCAGGCCAATTGAGGTAGTATGTACATGAAAGTATAGTTAAAGTGACTATGCATATAAGCTAAACAGAGAGTAGCAGCAGCGTAAAAGAGGGGTTGGGGGAAGGCACACAATGCAAATAGTCTGGGTAGCCGAACTCTCCTTTTAATAGTTTGCCACCCCTCCACCGCCCCTCATCCCCCTGCTTTGGGCACTCGTGCGCTCTTATTTTTCTCGTGCGCTCCTCTTTTTCTCGTGCGCTCCTCTTTTTCTCGTGCGCTCCTCTTTTTCTCGTGCGCTCCTCTTTTTACAGCTGAACGTGTTAAACACATTCAGTAGAACTCCCACAGCCACAGCCACTCCCACAGCCAGTGCCCCTCATCTCATGCCCCGCGCATGAGATCTCGTCTTGTGTAGGAAAACCATTGTCTGAACTGCAGTACCCAAACCAAGAAGGTAAGCTGTGATTTAGTCTACCTCTTGCCAGCACAGGGCATAACGTTACACTGGTTTGATCAGGTTCCTAATGACCTTTATTACAGTGATCACTGTGTGGCAAGAAACGACTGAGCCAATCAGAAGTGTCATAAACAAAAGCATAAGTAAACAGAAAACGCCTTGCAAAACCGCTGAATCAGAAACTATCAACACTAAGGTCAGTGACCGTTTCTACAGAAACTATCAACACTAAGGTCAGTGACCGTTTCTACAGAAACTATCAACACTAAGGTCAGTGACCGTTTCTACAGAAACTATCAACACTAAGGTCAGTGACCGTTTCTACAGAAACTATCAACACTAAGGTCAGTGACCGTTTCTACAGAAACTATCAACACTATGGTCAGTGACCGTTTCTACAGAAACTATCAACACTAAGGTCAGTGACCGTTTCTACAGAAACTATCAACACTAAGGTCAGTGACCGTTTCTACAGAAACTATCAACACTAAGGTCAGTGACCGTTTCTACAGAAACTATCAACACTAAGGTCAGTGACCGTTTCTACAGAAACTATCAACACTATGGTCAGTGACCGTTTCTATAGAAACTATCAACACTAAGGTCAGTGACCGTTTCTATAGAAACTATCAACACTATGGTCAGTGACCGTTTCTACAGAAACTATCAACACTATGGTCAGTGACCGTTTCTATAGAAACTATCAACACTGAAGTCAGTGACCGTTTCTACAGAAACTATCAACACTAAGGTCAGTGACCGTTTCTACAGAAACTATCAACACTAAGGTCAGTGACCGTTTCTACAGAAACTATCAACACTAAGGTCAGTGACCGTTTCTATAGAAACTATCAACACTGAAGTCAGTGACCGTTTCTACAGAAACTATCAACACTATGGTCAGTGACCGTTTCTATAGAAACTATCAACACTATGGTCAGTGACCGTTTCTATAGAAACTATCAACACTATGGTCAGTGACCGTTTCTACAGAAACTATCAACACTGAAGTCAGTGACCGTTTCTACAGAAACTATCAACACTATGGTCAGTGACCGTTTCTATAGAAACTATCAACACTAAGGTCAGTGACCGTTTCTATAGAAACTATCAACACTGAAGTCAGTGACCGTTTCTACAGAAACTATCAACACTATGGTCAGTGACCGTTTCTATAGAAACTATCAACACTATGGTCAGTGACCGTTTCTACAGAAACTATCAACACTATAGTCAGTGACCATTTCTACAGAAACTATCAACACTAAGGTCAGTGACCGTTTCTACAGAAACTATCAACACTAAGGTCAGTGACCGTTTCTACAGAAACTATCAACACTAAGGTCAGTGACCGTTTCTACAGAAACTATCAACACTAAGGTCAGTGACCGTTTCTACAGAAACTATCAACACTATGGTCAGTGACCGTTTCTACAGAAACTATCAACACTAAGGTCAGTGACCGTTTCTACAGAAACTATCAACACTATGGTCAGTGACCGTTTCTACAGAAACTATCAACACTATGGTCAGTGACCGTTTCTACAGAAACTATCAACACTATAGTCAGTGACCGTTTCTATAGAAACTATCAACACTGAAGTCAGTGACCGTTTCTATAGAAACTATCAACACTGAAGTCAGTGACCGTTTCTATAGAAACTATCAACACTGAAGTCAGTGACCGTTTCTACAGAAACTATCAACACTGAAGTCAGTGGCCGTTTCTACAGAAACTATCAACACTGAAGTCAGTGACCGTTTCTACAGAAACTATCAACACTAAGGTCAGTGACCGTTTCTACAGAAACTATCAACACTAAGGTCAGTGACCGTTTCTACAGAAACTATCAACACTATGGTCAGTGACCGTTTCTACAGAAACTATCAACACTATAGTCAGTGACCGTTTCTATAGAAACTATCAACACTATGGTCAGTGACCGTTTCTATAGAAACTATCAACACTATGGTCAGTGACCGTTTCTACAGAAACTATCAACACTAAGGTCAGTGACCGTTTCTACAGAAACTATCAACACTATAGTCAGTGACCGTTTCTATAGAAACTATCAACACTAAGGTCAGTGACCGTTTCTATAGAAACTATCAACACTAAGGTCAGTGACCGTTTCTACAGAAACTATCAACACTATAGTCAGTGACCGTTTCTATAGAAACTATGAACACTGAAGTCAGTGACCGTTTCTATAGAAACTATCAACACTATGGTCAGTGACCGTTTCTATAGAAACTATCAACACTGAAGACAGTGACCGTTTCTATAGAAACTATCAACACTATAGTCAGTGACCGTTTCTATAGAAACTATCAACACTATGGTCAGTGACCGTTTGCTTCTACAGGTCAATGGACAGCAGGCCGAAAACGAGTTTGCGATTCAAACAACTTGTGAGGCAGACATACAACTAGTGAGGCAGACAGACAGATAACTCGTGAGGCTGAAAGACAGACAACTTGTGAGGCTGACAGACAGACAACATTCAAAGTAGACGGATGGTTGAGTGAGGCTGCTTATTGAGGCGCTCACTCACATGGCTGTGTGTGTGTGTGTGTGTGTGTGTGTGTGTGTGTGTGTGTGTGTGTAGCAGTCTGCGGAGCGGCAGTTGATAGGTTAACTCTGATCTGTGGTTTGGCAACACAACATGGGAGTGTGAGGGTGAGGGGGAGGGGGAGGGGACTCCTCCCGAGCGATGACACGTTGAGAGCAGTAGAGCAGAGCAGAGTGAGGCCAAGCTAAAACCAACTCCTGTCAGCCAATCAACACCGGCTCAGGGCACACTGACACACACAGGCCTAACTGGAGACGAGGATCTGTTTATTCCTTAGTACACAGGGACGAGCTGCATCTCAGGTCACATGGACTGGGAGAAGAGCATCGTGGACTGGGGGAGGAGCATCGTGGACCGGGAGAGGAGCATTGTGGACTGGGAGAGGAGCATCGTGGACAGGGAAGGGGGCATCGTGGACTGGGAGAGGAGCATCATGGACTGGGAGAGGAGCATCGTGAACTGGGAAGGAGGCATTGTGAACTGGTAGAGGAGCATCGTGGACTGGGAGAGGGACATCGTGGACTGAGAGAGGAAGATCATAGACCACCTCTATATACACAAACACCCAGTACACCACCTCTATATACACAACACCCAGTACACCACCTCTATATACACAACACCCAGTACACCACCTCTATATATACAAACACCCAGTACACCACCTCTATATATACAAACACCCAGTACACCACCTCTATATACAAACACCCAGTACACCACCTCTATATATACAAACACCCAGTACACCACCTCTATATACACAACACCCAGTACACCACCTCTATATATACAAACACCCAGTACACCACCTCTATATATACAAACACCCAGTACACCACCTCTATATACACAACACCCAGTACACCACCTCTATATATACAAACACCCAGTACACCACCTCTATATATACAAACACCCAGTACAACACCTCTATATACACAACACCCAGTACACCACCTCTATATATACAAACACCCAGTACACCACCTCTATATATACAAACACCCAGTACAACACCTCTATATACACAACACCCAGTACACCACCTCTATATATATATATATATATATATATATATATATATACACACACAACACCCTGTAGAACACCTCTATATATACACAAACACCCAGTACACCACCTCTATATACACAACACCCAGTACACCACCACTATATATACAAACACCCAGTGCACCACCTCTATATACACAACACCCAGTACACCACCTCTATATACACAAACACCCAGTGCACCACCTCTATATACACAACACCCAGTACACCACCTCTATATATACAAACACCCAGTGCACCACCTCTATATACACACAACACCCAGTACACCACCTCTATATATATATATACACACACACAACACCCAGTACACCACCTCTATATATATATATATATACACACAACACCCTGTAGACCACCTCTATATATACACAACACCCTGTAGACCACCTCTATATACAGTGCCTTGCGAAAGTATTCGGCCCCCTTGAACTTTGCGACCTTTTGCCACATTTCAGGCTTCAAACATAAAGATATAAAACTGTATTTTTTTGTGAAGAATCAACAACAAGTGGGACACAATCATGAAGTGGAACGACATTTATTGGATATTTCAAACTTTTTTAACAAATCAAAAACTGAAAAATTGGGCGTGCAAAATTATTCAGCCCCTTTACTTTCAGTGCAGCAAACTCTCTCCAGAAGTTCAGTGAGGATCTCTGAATGATCCAATGTTGACCTAAATGACTAATGATGATAAATACAATCCACCTGTGTGTAATCAAGTCTCCGTATAAATGCACCTGCACTGTGATAGTCTCAGAGGTCCGTTAAAAGCGCAGAGAGCATCATGAAGAACAAGGAACACACCAGGCAAGTCCGAGATACTGTTGTGAAGAAGTTTAAAGCCGGATTTGGATACAAAAAGATTTCCCAAGCAAAATGTTATGTTTGGCGTAAAAGCAACACAGCTGAACACACCATCCCCACTGTCAAACATGGTGGTGGCAGCATCATGGTTTGGGCCTGCTTTTATTCAGCAGGGACAGGGAAGATGGTTAAAATTGATGGGAAGATGGATGGAGCCAAATACAGGACCATTCTGGAAGAAAACCTGATGGAGTCTGCAAAAGACCTGAGACTGGGACGGAGATTTGTCTTCCAACAAGACAATGATCCAAAACATAAAGCAAAATCTACAATCAAATGGTTCAAAAATAAACATATCCAGGTGTTAGAATGGCCAAGTCGAAGTCCAGACCTGAATCCAATCGAGAATCTGTGGAAAGAACTGAAAACTGCTGTTGACAAATGCTCTCCATCCAACCTCACTGAGCTCGAGCTGTTTTGCAAGGAGGAATGGGACAACATTTCAGTCTCTTGATGTGCAAAACTGATAGAGACATACCCCAAGCGACTTACAGCTGTAATCGCAGCAAAAGGTGGCGCTACAAAGTATTAACTTAAGGGGGCTGAATAACTTTGCACGCCCAATTTTTCAGTTTTCGATTTGTTAAAAAAGTTTGAAATATCCAATAAATGTCGTTCCATTTCATGATTGTGTCCCACTTGTTGATTCTTCACAGAAAAATACAGTTTTATATCTTTATGTTTGAAGCCTGAAATGTGGCAAAAGGTGCAAAGTTCAAGGGGGCCGAATACTTTCGCAAGGCACTGTTACCATGTTAACACCCCCCCCCCTCTCAGTTACCATGTTAACACCTCCCCCCTCTCAGTTACCATGTTAACACCCCCCCCCTCTCAGTTACCATGTTAACACCTCCCCCCCTCTCAGTTACCATGTTAACACCTCCCCCCTCTCAGTTACCATGTTAACACCTCCCCCCCTCTCAGTTACCATGTTAACACCTCCCCCCTCTCAGTTACCATGTTAACACCCCCCCCCCCCCCCCCCCCCCCTCTGTTACCATGTTAACACCCCCCAAGTACACCCTAACCTCTGCGTTTCCATAAAGACCTAAATAAGAGCTCAAGGTAAAACAGAGCCTGGAGGACCATGCTGTGATGACAGAGAGCTGTTGTTAGGCAGCATAACGCAGGAATGCCTTAGAATCTGGAAGGAAAAACACTCTCTGCCCTTCATCCGGACAACTTCTACAACTTAAAGAGATTCAAGTAGACAACAATACAACTTTAATGTCCATTAGTTACTGAGACAATACAACTTTAATGTCCATTAGTTACAGAGACAATCCAATACAACTTTAATGTCCATTAGTTACTGAGACAATACAACATTAATGTTCATTAGTTACTGAGACAACAATACAACTTTAATGTTCATTAGTTACTGAGACAATACAACATTAATGTTCATTAGTTACTGAGACAACAATACAACTTTAATGTCCATTAGTTACTGAGACAATACAACTTTAATGTTCATTAGTTACTGAGACAATACAATACAACTTTAATGTTCATTAGTTACAGAGACAATCCAATACAACTTTAATGTCCATTAGTTACTGAGACAATACAACATTAATGTTCATTAGTTACTGAGACAACAATACAACTTTAATGTCCATTAGTTACTGAGACAATACAACTTTAATGTCCATTAGTTACTGAGACAATACAACTTAAATGTCCATTAGTTACTGAGACAATACAGCTTTAATGTTCATTAGTTACAGAGACAATCCAATACAACTTTAATGTCCATTAGTTACTGAGACAATACAACTTTAATGTTCATTAGTTACTGAGACAATACAACATTAATGTTCATTAGTTACTGAGACAATACAACTTTAATGTCCATTAGTTACAGAGACAATCCAATACAACTTTAATGTCCATTAGTTACTGAGACAATACAACTTTAATGTTCATTAGTTAGAGACAATACAACTTTAATGTTCATTAGTTACTGAGACAATACAACTTTAATGTCCATTAGTTACTGAGACAATACAACTTTAATGTTCATTAGTTAGAGACAATACAACTTTAATGTCCATTAGTTACTGAGACAATACAACTTTAATGTTCATTAGTTAGAGACAACAATACAACTTTAATGTCCATTAGTTACTGAGACAATACAACTTTAATGTTCATTAGTTAGAGACAATACAACTTTAATGTCCATTAGTTACAGAGACAATACAACTTTAATGTTCATTAGTTAGAGACAACAATACAACTTTAATGTTCATTAGTTACAGAGACAATACAACTTTAATGTCCATTAGTTACTGAGACAATACAACATTAATGTCCATTAGTTACTGAGACAATACAACATTAATGTCCATTAGTTACAGAGACAATACAACTTTAATGTCCATTAGTTACTGAGACAATACAACTTTAATGTTCATTAGTTAGAGACAATACAACTTTAATGTTCATTAGTTACTGAGACAATACAACATTAATGTTCATTAGTTACTGAGACAACAATACAACTTTAATGTCCATTAGTTACAGAGACAATACAACTTTAATGTTCATTAGTTACTGAGACAATACAATACAACTTTAATGTTCATTAGTTACAGAGACAATCCAATACAACTTTAATGTCCATTAGTTACTGAGACAATACAACTTTAATGTCCATTAGTTACTGAGACAACAATACAACTTAAATGTCCATTAGTTACTGAGACAATACAACTTTAATGTTCATTAGTTAGAGACAATACAACTTTAATGTCCATTAGTTACTGAGACAATACAACATTAATGTCCATTAGTTACAGAGACAATACAACTTTAATGTTCATTAGTTAGAGACAACAATACAACTTTAATGTTCATTAGTTACAGAGACAATACAACTTTAATGTCCATTAGTTACTGAGACAATACAACATTAATGTCCATTAGTTACTGAGACAATACAACATTAATGTCCATTAGTTACAGAGACAATACAACTTTAATGTCCATTAGTTACTGAGACAATACAACTTTAATGTCCATTAGTTACTGAGACAATACAACTTTAATGTCCATTAGTTACAGAGACAATACAACTTTAATGTCCATTAGTTACTGAGACAATACAATACAACTTTAATGTCCATTAGTTACAGAGACAATCCAATACAACTTTAATGTTCATTAGTTACAGAGACAATACAATACAACTTTAATGTCCATTAGTTACTGAGACAATACAACTTTAATGTCCATTAGTTACTGAGACAATACAACTTTAATGTCCATTAGTTACTGAGACAATACAACTTTAATGTCCATTAGTTACTGAGACAATACAACTTTAATGTCCATTAGTTACTGAGACAATACAACTTTAATGTCCATTAGTTACTGAGACAATACAACTTTAATGTCCATTAGTTACTGAGACAATACAACATTAATGTCCATTAGTTACTGAGACAATACAACATTAATGTCCATTAGTTACTGAGACAATACAACTTTAATGTCCATTAGTTACTGAGACAATACAACTTTAATGTCCATTAGTTACTGAGACAATACAACTTTAATGTCCATTAGTTACTGAGACAATACAACTTTAATGTCCATTAGTTACTGAGACAATACAACTTTAATGTCCATTAGTTACTGAGACAATACAACTTTAATGTCCATTAGTTACTAAGACAATACAACATTAATGTCCATTAGTTACTGAGACAATACAACATTAATGTCCATTAGTTACTGAGACAATACAACTTTAATGTCCATTAGTTACTGAGACAATACAACTTTAATGTCCATTAGTTACTGAGACAATACAACTTTAATGTCCATTAGTTACAGCAGGCATTAGTCTTGCGACAGAACACAGTCTCTGTTACCATGTTAACACCCCCCCCCCTCTCTGTTACCATGTTAACACCCCCCCCCCTCTGTTACCATGTTAACACCCCCCCCTCTCTGTTACCATGTTAACACCCCCCCCTCTCTGTTACCATGTTAACACCCCCCCCCCCTCTCTGTTACCATGTTAACACCCCCCCCCTCTCTGTTACCATGTTAACACCCCCCCCCCTCTCTGTTACCATGTTAACACCTCCCCTCCTCTCTGTTACCATGTTAACACCCCCACCCTCTCTGTTACCATGTTAACACCCCCCCCCCTCTCTGTTACCATGTTAACACCCCCCCCCTCTCTCTGTTACCATGTTAACACCCCCCCCCCCCTCTCTGTTACCATGTTAACACCCCCCCCCCTCTCTGTTACCATGTTAACACCCCCCCCCTCTCTGTTACCATGTTAACACCCCCCCCTCTCTGTTACCATGTTAACACCTCCCCCCTCTCTGTTACCATGTTAACACCCAGTGGGCATTTGTCTTGCGACACAGACAAGGGTTTGATTTTGTTCTTCCATCTTTTGACTCAACTCTCAAGTCTGAGGTTTGGGTCTTGTTACCGCGGACAACCGCTCATAAACCTCTGTCTTTGGTAAAGTACACAGGCAGTGAGGGTCTGCCAATTCAGCATGATGACACACATCTCAAAGAATGTTCTAGTGGCTGAATGTCCTCAAAGGAATGACGAGAGAGAGAGAGAGAGACAGGGGGAGAGAGAGAGAGAGAGAGAGAGAGAGACAGGGGGAGAGAGAGAGAGAGAGACAGGGTGAGAGAGAGAAAGAGAGACAGAGAGAGACAGGGGGAGAGAGAGAGACAGGGGGAGAGAGAGACAGGGGGAGAGAGAGAGAGAGAGAGAGAGGAGACGCCCACACAGCCCCTGTTCCTCCTAGACCCGTCTACTGAGTCGTTTTCATTAGGGCACACCGTAGCAAAACCTTTTCATGGAAATCAGAGTTACTCATTGGCTCAAGTTCAGATAGTCTATCTCTGTATGGAACCAGTTTTCTTCCGTTTCGTGTCAAATGAATACCACCCTGGTCCATCCTCTCCCTCAGAGGTAGAAATATACCACCCTGGTCCATCCTCTTCCTCAGAGGTAGAAATATACCACCCTGGTCCATCCTCTTCCTCAGAGGTAGAAATATACCACCCTGGTCCTTCCTCTCCCTCAGAGGTAGAAATATACCACCCTGGTCCTTCCTCTCCCTCAGAGGTAGAAATATACCACCCTGGTCCTTCCTCTCCCTCAGAGGTAGAAATATACCACCCTGGTCCTTCCTCTCCCTCAGAGGTAGAAATATACCACCCTGGTCCATCCTCTCCCTCAGAGGTAGAAATATACCACCTTGGTCCATCCTCTCCCTCAGAGGTAGAAATATACCACCCTGGTCCATCCTCTCCCTCAGAGGTAGAAATATACCACCCTGGTCCTTCCTCTCCCTCAAAGGTAGAAATATACCACCCTGGTCCTTCCTCTCCCTCAGAGGTAGAAATATACCACCCTGGTCCTTCCTCTCCCTCAGAGGTAGAAATATACCACCCTGGTCCATCCTCTCCCTCAGAGGTAGAAATATAACACCCTGGTTCATCCATAGGTTGGTAGAGAGTGTGTATAGGTTGGTAGTTGGTAGAGAGTGTGTATAGGTTGGTAGAGAGTGTGTATAGGTTGGTAGAGAGTGTGTATAGGTTGGTAGAGAGTGTGTATAGGTTGATAGAGAGTGTGTATAGGTTGATAGAGAGTGTGTATAGGTTGATAGAGAGTGTGTATAGGTTGATAGAGAGTGTGTATAGGTTGATAGAGAGTGTGTATAGGTTGATAGAGAGTGTGTATAGGTTGATAGAGAGTGTGTATAGGTTGATAGAGAGTGTGTATTGGTTGATAGAGAGTGTGTATAGGTTGATAGAGAGTGTGTATAGGTTGATAGAGAGTGTGTATAGGTTGATAGAGAGTGTGTATAGGTTGATAGAGAGTGTGTATAGGTTGATAGAGAGTGTGTATAGGTTGATAGAGAGTGTGTATAGGTTGGTAGAGAGTGTGTATAGGTTGGTAGAGAGTGTGTATAGGTTGGTAGAGTGTGTATAGGTTGATAGAGTGTGTAGGTTGGTAGAGTGTGTGTATAGGTTGGTAAAGAGTGTGTATAGGTTGGTAGTTGGTAGAGAGTGTGTATAGGTTGGTAGAGAGTGTGTATAGGTTGGTAGAGAGTGTGTATAGGTTGGTAGAGAGTGTGTATAGGTTGGTAGAGAGTGTGTATAGGTTGGTAGAGAGTGTGTATAGTTTGGTAGAGAGTGTGTATAGGTTGGTAGAGAGTGTGTATAGGTTGGTAGAGAGTGTGTATAGGTTGGTAGAGAGTGTGTATAGGTTGGTAGAGAGTGTGTATAGGTTGGTAGAGAGTGTGTATAGGTTGGTAGAGAGTGTGTATAGGTTGGTAGAGAGTGTGTATAGGTTGGTAGAGAGTGTGTATAGGTTGGTAGAGAGTGTGTATAGGTTGGTAGAGAGTGTGTATAGGTTGGTAGAGAGTGTGTATAGGTTGGTAGAGAGTGTGTATAGGTTGGTAGAGAGTGTGTATAGGTTGGTAGAGAGTGTGTATAGGTTGGTAGAGAGTGTGTATAGGTTGGTAGAGAGTGTGTATAGGTTGGTAGAGTGTGTGTATAGGTTGGTAGAGTGTGTGTATAGGTTGGTAGAGTGTGTGTATAGGTTGGTAGAGTGTGTGTATAGGTTGGTAGAGTGTGTGTATAGGTTGGTAGAGTGTGTGTATAGGTTGGTAGAGTGTGTGTATAGGTTGGTAGAGAGTGTGTATTGGTTGGTAGAGAGTGTGTATAGGTTGGTAGAGTGTGTATAGGTTGGTAGAGAGTGTGTATAGATTGGTAGAGAGTGTGTATAGGTTGATAGAGAGTGTGTATAGGTTGATAGAGAGTGTGTATAGGTTGATAGAGAGTGTGTATAGGTTGGTAGAGAGTGTGTATAGGTTGGTAGAGTGTGTGTATTGGTTGTTAGAGAGTCTCGGTTGGAACTGTTGCATTTAAAAAAATTCTTAACTGGAATAAACTGATTGATTACATCACACAGATGTAGCCCAGAAAACACGCACACAGTCCTAATGAGAGGTGTGTGTGGCTGGTTGAAGTTTTCAACACGCATGTCTATTCTGGGCTCAGTATTTTTTGGCAGTGTAACACTGAGGTCATGCTCAGCATTGAGACCGTTTCTGTACTTCAGAACCCTGTCTTGCATAAGTATGTGGTACCAAACTGGATCAGAACATCTCCTGCTTTCTCAGTCATGCAGGAGACCACTTCCTGTTCCTGTTGTAGATGAACAACCCAGAACTGTGTGAGAGTGTTTGTCTCAAAAAACCTCTTGCTTCAATCAGTTTATTCCAGTTCAGAAAACAAATGATTACTTGTAACAGCAACGGTTCCAACCTAGACTTGTTTTTAACAATAATTTCTACAGTAAGATGTACAGTAGGCCGGGTCATTTCTACAGTAAGATGTACAGTAGGCCTGGTCATTTCTACAGTAAGATGTACAGTAGGCCGGGTCATTTCTACAGTAAGATGTACAGTAGGCCTGTCATTTCTACAGTAAGATGTACAGTAGGCCGGGTCATTTCTACAGTAAGATGTACAGTAGGCCGGGTCATTTCTACAGTAAGATGTACAGTAGGCCGGGTCATTTCTACAGTAAGATGTACAGTAGGCCGGGTCATTTCTACAGTAAGATGTACAGTAGGCCGGGTCATTTCTACAGTAAGATGTACAGTAGGGCTGGTCATTTCGCTGCACCACGGCAGAGTCATTGCCGCCACACCAAAAGAAACATCCGATTTCTACCAAACATAGTTTCAATAAAGTTCAACAAAGCACATTCGCTTTTCTTGGTAAATATATAATCTGTCTTGGTACAACGCAGTTCTGATGGGTTATTTATCTCTGTGAGCCGAGGCAGGCAGCCTGCAGGTCAAGAAACACAATTCTGATAGGATATTTAGGCTAGTTGGCTAGCTAGTTAGGCTAGTTAGCTAGCTAGTTAGTTTGGAACTGCGTCAAGTGGAAACAAGACAGATACATCTTCGATTTACATATATTTTTTATTTTTTCTCCAGATGAGTTTGTTGAAATATTTCCAGCCTCTGTAGCGAAAGAGAAAAGGGGAACAGGGACGAGAGTGTCAGCTATCGTAGCTAGCTAACGTCAAATCAGCCTGAATTCAAATTAAACTTTTTTTTAGTTAGCGAACTCTTTAAAAAACTTAAGCTATCGTTTTTAATAACAAGTGCATGGTTTACTTTACTAGACAGAGAAGAGGCAGAATGCTGGGAGAGGAGAGAGCCAGGAGGAGAACAGAGAGGAGAACAGAGAGGAGAGCAGAGAGGAACAGAGAGGAGAGCAGAGAGGAACAGAGAGGAGAGCAGAGAGGAACAGAGAGGAGAGCAGAGAGGAACAGAGAGGAGAGCTGAGAGGAACAGAGAGGAGAGCAGAGAGGAACAGAGAGGAGAGCAGAGAGGAACAGAGAGGAGAGCAGAGAAGAACAGAGAGGAGAGCAGAGAGGAACAGAGAGGAGAGCAGAGAGGAACAGAGAGGAGAGCAGAGAGGAACAGAGAGGAGAGCAGAGAGGAGAGCAGAGAGGAACAGAGAGGAGAGCAGAGAGGAACAGAGAGGAGAGCAGAGAGGAACAGAGAGGAGAGCAGAGAGGAACAGAGAGGAGAGCAGAGAGGAACAGAGAGGAGAGCAGAGAGGAACAGAGAGGAGAGCAGAGAAGAACAGAGAGGAGAGCAGAGAGGAACAGAGAGGAGAGCAGAGAGGAACAGAGAGGAGAGCAGAGGAACAGAGAGGAGAGCAGAGAGGAACAGAGAGGAGAGCAGAGAGGAACAGAGAGGAGAGCAGAGAGGAACAGAGAGGAGAGCAGAGAGGAACAGAGAGGAGAGCAGAGGAACAGAGAGGAGAGCAGAGAGGAACAGAGAGGAGAGCAGAGAGGAACAGAGAGGAGAGCAGAGAGGAACAGAGAGGACGGAAGAATAAGGCCAAGTGTGCATCACCAGTACTCTATAGGGACCCAAAGTGGCTTCATATTGACAGGCTGTATAATACACCACACAGTTAGCCAAATGTCATTTAATTAGTATTTGTGCATATTTAGTCTGTACTAATCTACAGAATTACGTGTTTATTTCTTAGCCAAGGACCTCGATGACCCAATGGGTCTAGGACAATTCAACATCGAAGAAGAGGAGAAGAAGGAAGAGGAGGTGGAGGAGGAGGAGAAGGAGGAAGAGGAGGAGAGGTAGAGGAGGAGGAAGAGGACGAGGGATGATGAGAGGTAGAGGAGGAGGAAGAAGGTGAGGAGGAAGAAGGAGGAAGCGGAGGAGGAGGAGGTAGAGGAGATGATGAAGAGGAGGTAGTTTAGAGGAGGAGGAAGTGGAGGAGGTAGAGGAGGAAGATGAAGAGGAAGAGATAGAGGACAAGTTAGAAGAGGAGGTAGGGGAGGAAGAGGTAGAGGAGGTAGAAGAGGAGAAGGTTGAGGAGGAAGAGGGGGAAGAGGAGAGGGAGAGGCCAGGTGGAGAAGACTGGGGAGCAGATCTGCAATGTTACATCACTTGTGTTGGAAAAACTACAACTAACAGCTATGAATCACTTATTTTCTGTTTTGTGCTGTAATGAGGTCATGGATCCATGTCTTGTTGGCCTCCAGTACAGTCTAGACCGGAGGTTCCAACACCTAGAGATTCTGGGGACCTCCAGTGTGTTGGGACAGTACAGCTAGTAGACACCACACTAAACCACAGTACAGCTAGTAGACACCACACTAAACCACAGTACAACTAGTAGACACCACACTAAACCCCAGGACAGCTAGTAGACACCACACTAAACCACAGTACAGCTAGTAGACACCACACTAAACCACAGTACAACTAGTAGACACCACACTAAACCACAGTACAGCTAGTAGACACCACACTAAACCCCAGTACAGCCAGTAGACACCACACTAAACCACAGTACAGCCAGTAGACACCACACTAAACCCCAGTACAGCCAGCTAGTAGACAGGGCAGGTGAGAAGAGAGGACAGTCAGCTAGTAGACACCACACTAAACCCCAGTACAGCTAGTAGACACCACACTAAACCACAGTACAGCCAGTAGACACCACACTAAACCACAGTACAGCCAGCTAGTAGACAGAGCAGGTGAGAGGAGAGGACAGTCAGCTAGTAGACACCACACTAAACCCCAGTACAGCCAGCTAGTAGACAAGGCAGGTGAGAAGAGAGGACAGTCAGCTAGTAGACACCACACTAAACCCCAGTACAGCTAGTAGACACCACACTAAACCCCAGTACAGCCAGCCAGTAGACACCACACTAAACCACAGTACAGCTAGTAGACACCACACTAAACCCCAGTACAGCCAGCTAGTAGACACCACACTAAACCCCAGTACAGCTAGTAGACACCACACTAAACCCCAGTACAGCCAGTAGACACCACAGTAAACCACAGTACAGCCAGCTAGTAGACAGGGCAGGTGAGAGGAGAGGACAGTCAGCTAGTAGACACCACACTAAACCCCAGTACAGCTAGTAGACACCACACTAAACCACAGTACAGCTAGTAGACACCACACTAAACCACAGTACAGCCAGCCAGTAGACACCACACTAAACCACAGTACAGCCAGCTAGTAGACACCACAGTAAACCACAGTACAGCCAGCTAGTAGACAGGGCAGGTGAGAGGAGAGGACAGTCAGCTAGTAGACACCACACTAAACCCCAGTACAGCTAGTAGACACCACACTAAACCACAGTACAGCCAGCCAGTAGACACCACACTAAACCACAGTACAGCCAGTAGACACCACACTAAACCCCAGTACAGCCAGCTAGTAGACAGGGCAGGTGAGAAGAGAGGACAGTCAGCTAGTAGACACCACACTAAACCCCAGTACAGCTAGTAGACACCACACTAAACCCCAGTACAGCCAGTAGACACCACAGTAAACCACAGTGCAGCCAGCTAGTAGACAAGGCAGGTGAGAGGAGAGGACAGTCAGCTAGTAGACACCACACTAAACCCCAGTACAGCCAGTAGACACCACACTAAACCACAGTACAGCCAGCTAGTAGACACCACACTAAACCACAGTACAGCCAGCTAGTAGACACCACAGTAAACCACAGTACAGCCAGCTAGTAGACAGGGCAGGTGAGAAGAGAGGACAGTCAGCTAGTAGACACCACACTAAACCACAGTACAGCCAGTAGACACCACACTAAACCACAGTACAGCCAGCTAGTAGACACCACACTAAACCACAGTACAGCTAGTAGACACCACACTAAACCCCAGTACAGCTAGTAGACACCACACTAAACCACAGCCAGCTAGTAGACACCACACTAAACCACAGTACAGCCAGCTAGTAGACAGAGCAGGTGAGAGGAGAGGACAGTCAGCTACTGAATTCAACAGATGGGTCATTCTAACAGGTAGGCGACAGGGCAGGTGAGAGGTCAGCTACTGTGCTACATGGAGGGGAGAAACCCACAGGCAATCATATCCCCTTTCTCCTGAAGTGTACACTCATTGGCTACTTCCCACAAATCTAAAAGCATTGGATTGGTAGAGGCATGGGCTAGAGAGGACATTCCCACTATATTCCTTTTCCCAGGCACTTCCTGTCCAAGGGGAAGTGAACAAGTGCACACTTTGAGAGTTTTGGAGATAATTGGGAAGAAAACCACTGATAGCAAAGGGGCTGAGAATAGAACGGTCTCAATAGGACTCCCTGCTCAAATGTCCACTAAAAGTAAATAAATTAGGAGGCCATTAGGAAGAACGGAGTGAACGGCATCTGAAGAACCCCGACATGTAGCCTAAGCTAACCTGTACCTTGTTGATGGTGAGGTTCTCATTCCGTAGCCTCTGTTTGTTCTTCTGCATCTTGCCGGGCATCATCTTGCCCGTTCGGAAGTCAAAACATCCCAGGTCCACCGTGTTGCCTAGGTAACGGGACAGCTGGGGTTTGCTCCGGAACTTCTTCCCTTTGGGACTGAGGGGTGAAGAGGAAAGACAACAACAACAACAGTGTTAGTTAACAAACAGTTCTGACAGGTGTACTGTACCTAGTGTTGAGGTTCAAAAGCATCAATCGTTCAAGAGAGGAACGTTCTACAGAGACCAGGGTAGCTCATGTATTTCACAATGTTACCAAAGCCAGCAAAGTGTATTAATAGCAGAGCTGCCAGTCTCATTATGGCATGGTAGTGGGGCTATATTAATAGCAGAGCTGCCAGTCTCATTATGTCATGGTAGTGGGGCTGTATTAATAGCAGAGCTGCCAGTCTCATTATGTCATGGTAGTGGGGCTGTATTAATAGCAGAGCTGCCAGTCTCATTATGTCATGGTAGTGGGGCTGTATTAATAGCAGAGCTGCCAGTCTCATTATGTCATGGTAGTGGGGCTATATTAATAGCAGAGCTGCCAGTCTCATTATGTCATGGTAGTGGGGCTGTATTAATAGCAGAGCTGCCAGTCTCATTATGTCAGGGTAGCGGGGCTGTATTAATAGCAGAGCTGCCAGTCTCATTATGTCAGGGTAGCGGGGCTGTATTAATAGCAGAGCTGCCAGTCTCATTATGTCATGGTAGTGGGGCTGTATTAATAGCAGACCTGCCAGTCTCATTATGTCATGGTAGTGGGGCTGTATTAATAGCAGAGCAGCCAGTCTCATTATGTCATGGTAGTGGGGCTGTATTAATAGCAGAGCTGCCAGTCTCATTATGTCATGGTAGTGGGGCTGTATTAATAGCAGAGCTGCCAGTCTCATTATGTCATGGTAGTGGGGTTGTATTAATAGCAGAGCTGCCAGTCTCATTATGTCATGGTAGTGGGGCTGTATTAATAGCAGAGCTGCCAGTCTCATTATGTCATGGTAGTGGGGCTGTATTAATAGCAGAGCTGCCAGTCTCATTATGTCATGGTAGTGGGGTTGTATTAATAGCAGAGCTGCCAGTCTCATTATGTCATGGAAGTGGGGTTGTCAACATAAGTAACACTTGCAAGTTGCCACATGTACTTAGGCTAAATTCAATTCTCCCAAGAAACACTTGACTAGTTCTCAGGCTGGAGGAAACATTTAAAGGCAGCAGCGAGGACCATCTTATGTGGCAGAGGATCAATGGCATCACAACCCAGAAAACATATCCCTGGCCAAACCCATCAAGCAGACAGTTACTCCCATCTCCTTCTCCTGGGTCGTGTTCATTAGGGCATGCCATAGCAAAACAGAAAATATATCCCTGGCCAAACCCATCAAGCAGACAGTTACTCCCATCTCCTTCTCCTGGGTCGTGTTCATTAGGGCATGCCATAGCAAAACAGAAAACATATCCCTGGCCAGACCCATCAAGCAGACAGTTACTCCCATCTCCTTCTCCTGGGTCGTGTTCATTAGGGCATGCCATAGCAAAACAGAAAACAAGCCTTTCTTATTGAAGAACAAAATGTTAGTGGAGAATAAAATGGAGAGCGTCTTTATTACCCTACAAAATGCCTGGAGAGCTGAGTCTGAGTGAAATGGGGTAGTGGAGTGGTAGGGCCTGGACGGATGGCCGGGGTGACTGGACGGGTGGCCGGGGTGACTGGACGGGTGGCCGGGGTGACTGGACGGGTGGCCGGGGTGACTGGACGGGTGGCCGGGGTGACTGGACGGGTGGCCGGGGTGACTGGACGGGTGGTCCGGGTGACTGGACAGGTGGCCAGGGTGACTGGACGGATGGCCAGGGTGACTGGATGTGACTGGACGGATGGCCAAGGTGACTGGACGGATGGCCAGGGTGACTGGACGGATGGCCTGGGTGACTGGACGGATGGCCAGGGTGACTGGACGGATGGCCAGGGCGACTGGACAGATGGCCAGGGCGACTGGACGGGTGGTCAGGGCGACTGGACGGGTGGCCAGGGCGACTGGACGGGTGGCCAGGGCGACTGGACGGGTGGCCAGGGCGACTGGACGGGTGGCCAGGGCGACTGGACGGGTGGCCAGGGCGACTGGACGGGTGGCCAGGGCGACTGGACGGGTGGCCAGGGCGACTGGACGGGTGGCCTGGGCGACTGGACGGGTGGCCTGGGCGACTGGACGGGTGGCCTGGGCGACTGGACGGGTGGCCTGGGCGACTGGCCAGGGCGACTGGACGGATGGCCAGGGCGACTGGACGGATGGCCAGGGCGACTGGACGGATGGCCAGGGCGACTGGACGGGTGGCCAGGGCGACTGGACGGGTGGCCAGGGTGACTGGACGGATGGCCAGGGTGAATGGGATGTCTGGGGTGACTGGACAGATGGCCAGGGTGAATGGGATGTCTGGGGTGACTGGACGGTGACCCCACGGCACACACTCATCACATGCTGCTGGGATCACACCATTTAAATACGAATGAAGCATGTTTTTCACCAAGTGGAGAGAGGGGGAGAGGCTTGGGTGTAGAGTACATACACAGACAGGCTCATTGGCCTATTGGTCCCAGGATGCAAGGCAGCCGTAGTCACACTGCAGAGGCGCTAGCCGAGCCCAGAGGGCTTTGCCTTCAAAAACACTGAGCTGAGGAGGGGGATGAGGGAAGCATGCATGGCCTAGCATGTTGTAAATTGTCTATGCTCTGATAATTACAGATGTTACCTGGAACAAAATGTTTCTTAATCTGATAATTGACTCATTGGGATCCAAGGGAGGAGAATTAATATAAATCTGATAATTGACTCATTGGGATTCAAGGGAGGAGAATGAATATAAATCTGATAATTGACTCATTGGGATTCAAGGGAGGAGAATGAAAATAAATCTGATAATTGACTCATTGGGATTCAAGGGAGGAGAATGAATTGCATGAGCCACGTTTCTCTTTGATTTTCGCAGGTGGAAGAAAACTCATTGATCACAAGAACACACAAATGTTGCTAACTTTCATAGTATCGATTTGTTTGAATCTGGAATCCTCTCAAACGCACACAAACATACACCGACACATATACAGTCCGCAACAAGTTGGAATTGAGGAACCTGCATTGGATCACCAATAGATGTAACTAGCAGATTGTAACAGGCTAATGCGATGCTCCGTTAGCTGTTACAGGTTTGCTACTGGTTGGTATAGCAACAGAGAATTACCAACCAACCTAAATACATTCTCAATTCCCGACTTGGAACTCAGCCCTCGGTCTAAAGTACAGTGTCTGTGAGGAAGTCCTTGGTAATGTAGCCTTCAGCATGGTCCTTCTGAAATGGTCTATAAAAACCCATTGGTACAGGGGTATGACAACTTGGATGGACAAGTACTGAGTGTAATTGAGGACGATATTGCCACTCCTAATTTGCCACATCTTCAATCTAAGACTACTAGAAAGTGTGTGCCCTCAGGCCTGGAGGGAAGCAAAAGCTATTCCCCTACCTAAGGATAATAAAGCCTGTTACCGACCCTTTGGAAACTTTTGGAAAAAAATTGTGTTTGACCAGATACAATGCTATTTTACAGTAATAACAAATAATAATAACAGACTTTCAGCACGCCTATAGGGAAGGACATTCAACAAGCACAGCACTTACACAAATCCCTGATTGGCTGAGAGAAATTGATAATAAAATGATTGTGGGGGCTGTTTTGTTAGACTTCAGTGCAGCTTTTGACATTATCGATCATAGTCTGCTGCTGGAAAAACGTACGTGTTATGGCTTTACAGCCCCTGCTATAATGTGGATAAAGAGTTACCTGTCTAACAGAACACAGAAGGTGTTCCGTGTTCTTTAATGGAATCCTCTCTAACATAATCCAGGAAGAATCAGGAATTCCCCAAGGCAGCTCCCAATGCCGCTTACTGTTTTCAATCTTTACTAATGACAAGCCACTGGCTTTGAATAAAGTGTGTCTATGTATGCGGATGACTCAACACTATTACACGTCAGCTACTACAGCGACTGAAATGACTGCAACACTTAACAAAGAGCTGCAGTTAGTTTCAGAATGGGTGGCAAGGAATAAATTAGTGCTAAATAATTTAAAAACTAAAAGCATTGTATTTGGAACAAATCATTCACTAAACCTTGAACCGAAACTAAATATTGTAATAAATAATGTGGAAATTGAGCAAGTTGAGATGAACTAAACTGCTTGGAGTAACCCTGGATTGTAAACTGTCATGGTCAAAACATATTGATACAACAGTAGCTAAGATGGGGAGAAGTATGTCCATAAGGCGCTGCTCCACCTTCTTAACAACAGCACTGTCAGTCAACAAGGCAGGTCCTACAGGCCCTAGTTTCTACCTTCTTAACAGCACTATCAACAAGGCAGGTCCTACAGGCCCTAGTTTCTACCTTCTTAACAGCACTATCAACAGGGCAGGTCCTACAGGCTCTAGTTTCTACCTTCTTAACAACACTATCAACAAGGCAGGTCCTACAGGCTCTAGTTTCTACCTTCTTAACAGCACTATCAACAAGGCAGGTCCTGCAGGCCCTAGTTTCTACCTTCTTAACAGCACTATCAACAAGGCAGGTCCTACAGGCTCTAGTTTCTACCTTCTTAACAACACTATCAACAAGGCAGGTCCTACAGGCCCTAGTTTCTACTTTCTTAACAGCACTATCAACAAGGCAGGTCCTACAGGCCCTAGTCTCTACCTTCTTAATAACAGCACTATCAACAAGGCAGGTCCTACAGGCCCTAGTTTCTACCTTCTTAACAACACTATCAACAAGGCAGGTCCTACAGGCCCTAGTTTTGTCACACCTTGACTACTGTTCAGTCGTGTGGTCAGGTGCCACAAAAAAAAGGACTTTGGAAAATTGCAATTGGCTCAGAACAGGGCAGCACGGCTGGCCCCTGGATGTACACAGAGAGCTAATATTAACAATATGCATGTCAACCTCTCCTGGCTCAAAGTGGAAAAGAGATAGACTTCATCACTACTTGTATTTGTGAGAGGTATTGACATGTTGAATCCATCGAGCCGTCTGTTTAAAATACTGGCACACAGCTCAGACACCCATGCATACCCCACAAGACATGTCCCCAAAGGTCTCAGTCCAGAACAGACTATGGGATGCACACAGTACTACATAGAGCCATGACTACATGGAACTCTATTCCACAGTACTACATAGAGCCGTGACTACATGGAACTCTATTCCACAGTACTACATAGAGCCGTGACTACATGGAACTCTATTCCACAGTACTACATAGAGCCGTGACTACATGGAACTCTATTCCACAGTACTACATAGAGCCGTGACTACATGGAACTCTATTCCACAGTACTACATAGAGCCGTGACTACATGGAACTCTATTCCACAGTACTACATAGAGCCATGACTACATGGAACTCTATTCCACAGTACTACATAGAGCCATGACTACATGGAACTCTATTCCACAGCACTACATAGAGCCATGACTACATGGAACTCTATTCCACAGTACTACATAGAGCCATGACTACATGGAACTCTTTTCCACAGTACTACATAGAGCCATGACTACATGGAACTCTATTCCACAGTACTACATAGAGCCGTGACTACATGGAACTCTATTCCACAGTACTACATAGAGCCGTGACTACATGGAACTCTATTCCACAGTACTACATAGAGCCATGACTACATGGAACTCTATTCCACAGTACTACATAGAGCCATGACTACATGGAACTCTATTCCACAGTACTACATAGAGCCATGACTACATGGAACTCTATTCAACAGTGCTACATAGAGCCATGACTACATGGAACTCTATTCCACAGTACCACATAGAGCCGTGACTACATGGAACTCTATTCCACAGTACTACATAGAGCCATGACTACATGGAACTCTATTCCACAGTACTACATAGAGCCATGACTACATGGAACTCTATTCCACAGTACTACATAGAGCCGTGACTACATGGAACTCTATTCCCCATCAGGTAACTGATGCAGCAGTAGAATCAGATTGAATAAACAGTTAAAAATACACCTGATGGAACAACGGGGACTGTGAAGAGACACACACATCGTCACAGACACATGAAAATAAACGCACAATGAGATACGAACTATACACACACGCACACATGGATTTTTGTGTTGTAGATATGTGGTAGTGGTGGAGTAGGGGCCTGAGGGCACACACTTAATGTGTTGTGAAATCTGTTGTGAATATATTATAATGTTTTTTTTTTAAAATGCTAAACTGCCTTCATTTTGCTGGACCCCAGGAATTGAGATCTATAATACATACAAATACAAATGATTAGATCAGTACTGTTTGGTGTATCACAGAATTTAACTAACCTGATCTTGTCCACAGTTCCTCGATTCCCGACCTGGAAGAGAACCAATGTTTTCTGAACGTCCGTATCAGGGGGGTTTGTCTGAATCTAGAAAACTCTTTAAGTTGTTAAATACAATTGTTTTTCTCCATGAAGTAATACAACAATGGTTAGGCCATCCTCTCGTCTATTTCAAATCTTCCCTCGTTGTTCGAGAAAGGTTGAGCGGCATCATGACATGCGGCACTTGGGACACCCACCAGTCTCAATCGATGAGAAAATATTTCAAAATAGACAAGATAGCGGCGTACACATTGTTGTATTACTTCATGGAGCAAAACATGTATTTAAATGTAATAATGGCGCATTTTCTAGATTCAAAACAAACCCCCTGCAACTAGACACGGACGTTTAGAAAACACTGGTTGTCTCCCAAGTCAGAAATTGTGGAAGTATGGACAAGATAAAGTTGGTTAAAATCTCTAATACATCAGACAGTACCCATCAGACAGTACCCATCAGACAGTACCCATCAGACAGTACCCCATCAGACAGTACCCCATCAGACAGTACCCCATCAGACAGTACCTATCAGACAGTACCTATCAGACAGCTGGAACAGAGTAATGGTCTGACTAGGTGATAGTTTTAATAGCAACACTGGATGAGTTACTGTGGAAGGTGAAGGCCTACAGCACTGTCATTGAGCTTTGAAGAGTTGAATGTCTAGACACCAGTGGTTCCAAAAGACCATGGCTTTCACAGAGCATTTGAGAAGAACCAATGCTGGAAGGCTACATTGCCAAGGAATTACTCACAGATACTGTACTTTAAACAGAGGGCTGTGTTCCAATAGTTCAGCCTAGATTGCAAACAAGATCACTGCATTTCCAATCAGTCAGTCACATGATAAGACATGGTCAAGAATCTCCCAAGTGACCCAAATAATGATGAGAAATAACTACTGAGTTGTCGTGAATAAAAACTCCCCTCTACAGTCTAAACAGTTAGATATGAACTTGTGGCGTCTTTAAAAAAAAAATGTAACATGTGGGGGTTATTGATACAATGTTCACACTGCTGGCATTAGCAACATTGTGGCAACCAACGTAAGTGGGTGACCAAACTCAAGGTATCGATAACTTGTAAGCTTTCGCCTACAATTATTATTATTATTTTTTTCCATTTGGAAAGGAGTTGTGATAGCTAAATCAGACCAGCTATGATAACTTGTGAACTTATCAAGCAAAGTAAGTAACATTATTGTCGTTTAACATCACGCTCGATCATTACCTGTAGTAATAGACATCACTCTTGCCAGCACTGAGCCCTGACTTCCGGATCACTTCTTCTTTCTTCCAGCCCGGTGGCAGAGAGGGACAATCCATCCTCTTCTTCTCCATAACCATTTAGTGTACAATTAGGAATCACATCAATCGCTGTAATCAACTCAGTCAAAAGAAATACGTTACAACGTGTTTAATAAATACACCTGACTTGGCGATCTAAAAGTGAAGCTCTAACTAAAGGCGTTTGAACTAAACCGGAGCGAAAAACTTTTATTTCCGCTATTGAATCCTGTCTAGTGGGTAGATATATATATAAATATTGAATCCTTGGTTGTTGTTGTTGACAGGTTTCCTAATTCGATCTTCAACTATCCCAAAATGCGAACGACCCGCCAGTAGCTGCAGATCTCCTTTGGCCAAAGGCGGCGGCGGTGGCAGTGACGTTCAGATATTTCAGCACTTCCCACACAGTGACCCGGCGCTTGGCAACCGTTCTCAGAGCAACGCCCCGCCTCCACGGAACACTGCCGTCACTTCTCGGTTACACCCCCCCTCCCCTAAAGCGGTAACTAGGGGTGGTTTTCACGAGATGTTATACTGCTTTTGTCAGGTTTTTAGGAGAATTTGCGTGAGAGGTTAGGAGAATTTGCGCAGTAGGTTATGGATAATTTGCGCAGTAGGTTATGGAGAATTTGCGCAGTAGGTTATGGAGAATTTGCGCAGTAGGTTATGGAGAATTTGCGTGAGAGGTTAGGAGAATTTACGCAGTAGGCTGAAAAAGGCTAAACAAAATCTCATTTTTTGACGTTAACTTTACAAAAGCTGGAGCCCTTATAGCCATGGCTGTGATGTAACAATTACATAGAAAATACCAGTCTTTCCTAAAATACGAACAATGTAATAAAACAGTATTTAATTCGAATGTTCCAGCGTGTATTATCATTGGCTTTCCTCATCAAGGCCCTAAAGACGTAGTTCGTTCGTCACTACTTACCACAGCCACAAAGTCAGAAGGGCCGCTTTTTCCACCAATCAGATAAGAGAATGTGATGACGCGGACGCCGATCGGCTTGCATGGGGGGACAGACAGACGGAAAGACATTTTGTGATCCATCGATGATTAGCTTATTTATTAGCTATAATAAAAACCAACCGATCGAAATCCAAAGTGATAATCGGATGTGTTATTCAAACTGTTATTCAATATCTGCATTGTTTTTAAAGTGCCATGTAGACAAACAAATGGACACATCTTGATTTTAGAATTTTTTTGTTGATGTTCAAAATCCACAAGTAAGACTTAGTTTCACAGAAATTAATATTTTTGAAATTAGCAGATTTTGGGCTGATTGTAAAGATAACTTCAACCATGTTACTTTATTTGGCTCCTTAGGCACTTGCTATAGTTATTTATTTCACTTAACCAGATGAGGCTGGTAGGAGGAGCGATAGGAGGATGGCAGATTGTAGTGGCTGGAATCACATCAATAGAACAGCATCCATTGATTCCATTCAAGCCGATACATTGAGCCTGTCTTCCTGTAGCTTCTCCCACCAGCCTCCACTGAACTGTTCCTAGCCTTGTAATCTACCTTCTTGGTATGTTGGACCAGTTTCCGTCTCTACAAAGACATGGTCTTCAAGCTATGTAAGATAGCAAAACATTTAATAATATTAATTGATTGGACTTACAGGGGTAACTCACCACCCTAACTCACCTCTATACAGGGGTAACTCACCACCCTAACCCAACTCTATACAGGGGTAACTCACCACCCTAACCCCACTCTATACAGGGGTAACTCACCACCCTAACCCCACTCTATACAGGGGTAACTCACAACCCTAACCCTACTCTATACAGGGGTAACTCACCACCCTAAACCTACTCTATACAGGGGTAACTCACCACCCTAACCCCACTCTATACAGGGGTAACCCACCACCCTAACCCTACTCTATACAGGGGTAACTCACCACCCTAACCCTACTCTATACAGGGGTAACTCATCACCCTAACCCTACTCTATACAGGGGTAACTCACCACCCTAACCCCACTCTATACAGGGGTAACTCACCACCCTAACCCTACTCTATACAGGGGTAACTCACCACCCTAACCCTACTCTATACAGGGGTAACTCATCACCCTAACCCTACTCTATACAGGGGTAACTCACCACCCTAACCCCACTCTATACAGGGGTAACTCACCACCCTAACCCTACTCTATACAGGGGTAACTCACCACCCTAACCCTACTCTATACAGGGGTAACTCACCACCCTAACCCTACTCTATACAGGGGTAACTCACCACCCTAACCCCACTCTATACAGGGGTAACTCACCACCCTAACCCCACTCTATACAGGGGTAACTCACCACCCTAACCCCACTCTATACAGGGGTAACTGACTGCCTTGATCTGAGTCCTACAGGACTTTGTTTTTTTGTGTGTTAGTTCAATGATTGATCTGGGTTTGTGATACCATATTAGGGATCCAGCACAGTACTACGTAATGAAGGCTACCTATGTAACCACGGTTACGTGAGGTTTTGGATCACACTCCGATCTTCTGTCCTCGGATGATCTACTGCGCCTCAACAACAACAACAACAACAACAACAACAACAACAACAACAACAACAACAAAAAGGACACGAGGTGAAAGTAGTGAGACGGCGGCTATTAAGGAGGTCATCCACAGAGGTCATCCATAGAGGTCATCCACAGAGGTCATCCACAGAGGTCATCCATAGAGGTCATCCACAGCGGTCATCCACAGAGGTCATCCACAGAGGTCATCCACAGAGGTCATCCACAGCGGTCATCCACAGAGGTCATCCACAGAGGTCATCCATAGAGGTCATCCACAGAGGTCATCCACAGCGGTCATCCACAGAGGTCATCCACAGAGGTCATCCACAGCGGTCATCCACAGAGGTCATCCACAGAGGTCATCCACAGCGGTCATCCATAGAGGTCATCCACAGAGGTCATCCATAGAGGTCATCCACAGAGGTCATCCACAGAGGTCATCCACAGCGGTCATCCACAGCGGACTAATCTGAAATCCTTACTTGGACTGTATCCTGCCGCACGGAAGGATACCTACCGTATTGGGGTGATCCGATAGCTCACATTAACCGTGGTTACATAGGTAACCTTTGTTACGGTTGATACTGGAGCGCCTCGGGTGTGAGTCAAAATCGGTAAGCAGTTTACCGTCGAAGTAGTGCGCCCGACACTTGTATCAATGACGTCAGAAGCTTTTTGTGGAACGTCCACCTGATTGGTTATTGGTTCCGGTAGAAGACCAATAAGCTTCTCCGGGGCACGTACTACAATCATTTGGCTGTTCTAAAAAAAGTAAAAATAAATGTAACCAGCAGGTGCCGCTAGTGTACCGTGTTGATCAAAGCCTCCAGTAATGAATCTATTTTCGACACAATTGGCTAGAAATGCTCAATGTTTCAGGAAGCTTAATTTCCCCATCACTAGAAACTTGCAGTTGACTGCAAGTCCCAAACATCACGACCTATTAAGATCACATGATTTGACACAATCGTGAAGAAAATGTACTTCTTACTAAATGGAGAGTGCCTTTAATGGCGATGTCCCATGCTGTCACATAAAGCTATAATGGCACAGATACGAAGACGAGTCCTCTATCTCTATCGAGCAAGTCTGACAATATTTAACCTCATAATGCAACACGCTTCGAAAGGCAGCGATCAATGGTGGCAAAAAATTATCGACTCAAACCTGCGCAGTGAAAGCTCAGTTTTACGGGAATTATTTACTTCATTTATTGGTAAATAGTTGTTAAGCCATTGTAGAATATGTAGTTTTCCAATTTGGTTCTTCAAATCTATTCAACTGTAGTGTTACACATGTCTGTCTCTCACATTCAGAGTTGACCTTCTCTTTACATTGTGTGAAAGGGACAATTGAAAACAATATTGTTAATATATTATTATATTACAATGTTATTCAGTTATTGTCATGTAGTCAGGTTTGCCACTACGGTGCAGCAAAGTAACCTTCTGTTTAGTTATTGATACTCAACTCTAAACTCCATTGATTGCATAGTCTCACGCGGTCCTCAATGGCCAGTCTACTTCCTCCATTCAAACTAATTATACATTTCTAGATCATGTCACCGTCTTTAAATAGCTTCGCTCTCGCACACACCCAAAACAATTTCTACCTGAAACCCAACCCGCTCGCCAAGTAGTGGTGAAAGAGATACTACGAGAGGAGACAGTAGAGGTCACAGTTTTATAGTAGTGTTTAAGTTTTCTAAACCACCCTAGTTTGTGAGGCCTGCCTGCATTGCCACCTGGGTAACATATTCATTAGTGTACGCCGTCCGTCCCAAAACTATTCTCAATGGAAATAAAACAAAAACGTGTGTCTCTAATTTGACAAAATCATGTAGTCCCCTTCCTGTTTTAATCAGCTTTCTTCTGTTTGGAGCCGAGTGAATACGACCCTACAGATAAGAGTGTTCGTCCTATTCAGAGCCACTGTTAGCGAGGTCCCTGAAGGGAACTCTACAGCTCTGACTAATGAGATGCATTCTAAACATTCTATCATTAGAATTAGAATTCTAAGCATTCTATCATTAGAATTAGAATTCTAAACATTCTATCATTAGAATTAGAATTCTAAGCATTCTAAACTCTTCACTTAGCAAAGGTTATTACATCACTTCCCATTCAATATTTGCTCACCACATCACTCTCTCTCTTTCTCTCTGGGGTTGTCATCTTACTCAATAGCTGTCTCGCACTGATGTCTTGTAAATCCTCTAAAACACTTTTTAACATTTTTATATATTGATTAATATGCTCTTGAAAATGTGATTTGCGAAGTGTTTTTTTTGTTTTTGTATTGAGGACTAATTGTGTCCCCCTAAGAATGTAGAAGAAAGAGCCCTGATCTACAGGCCCTTAAACCTGACCCATTATGTGGGAGATGTTGTCGGGTCAGTCTGGACTGTCTGAGCTTCATTCACCTTTGAAGTCTTACTAGAAACAGGAGGAAAAGCAAAGTGTGATAGTGGTTGATAGTTATATTCTGTTGTAAACTAAATCAAACACGTTTGTTCTGATCAGAAATCCAGTCCAAGTGCATCATTAGCCTGAACCTGTGGATCACACTAATTCCCATCATCATCGTCATAGACCCCCCCCCCCCCCCCCCCCCCCACACACACACACCTTACAGACCTTCATATGAGCTAGGGCAGCCCAAACGAGCATTGTTCTGAGCTGCCACATCAAAAGGCCTGACCATGGCTGGGTTCAGCCTAGCGAAGAGACAACAGGGAGCCCCTCGCCCTGCATTGTTCATCCTGCTGAGTGGGGCTGAGTGGGAGGGGGAAACACCACAGCCTGTATCGATTAGAGAGACCGAGCCAGACAGAACAGAGGAGCCTCTCTAGACCCGCAGAGAATTGTTCTCAGATTTTTCAGTAGCCAATGACAATCCAAAATAATTGTGGGAGCAAAAGCCTCCTAAAACCAGTATTCCAAGTGTATCACCATGTTAGAAAATGTGGGGTATATTATGGAGACATTTGTCATTATGGAGATAAAGAATACTATGTTCAGATTGTTGTCACAAATGTATTGTCATTGCTCTACGCTGTCAATTAATCAATCAATCAAATCTATTTATAAAGCCCTTCTTATATCAGCTGATGTCACAAAGTGCTGTACAGAAACCCAGCCTAAAACCCCAAACAACAAGCAATGCAGGTGTAGAAGCACGGTGGCTAGGAAAAGCTCCCCAGAAAGGCCAGAACCAAGGAAGGAACCTAGAGAGGAACCAGGCTATGTGGGGTGGCCAGTCCTCTTCTGGCTGTGCCGGGTGGAGATTATAAACCTAGAGAGGAACCAGGCTATGAGGGGTGGCCAGTCCTCTTCTGGCTGTACCGGGTGGAGATTATAAACCTAGAGAGGAACCAGGTTATGAGGGGTTGGCCAGTCCTCTTCTGGCTGTGCCGGGTGGAGATTATAAACCTAGAGAGGAACCAGGCTATGAGGGGTTGGCCAGTCCTCTTCTGGCTGTGCCGGGTGGAGATTATAAACCTAGAGAGGAACCAGGCTATGAGGGGTGGCCAGTCCTCTTCTGGCTGTGCCGGGTGGAGATTATAACAGAACATGGCCAAGATGTTCAAATGTTCATAAAGGACCAGCATGGTAAAATAATAATAATCACAGGCAGAACAGTTGAAACTGGAGCAGCAGCACGGCCAGGTGGACTGGGGACAGCAAGGAGTCCTCAGTTACATGTCAGTTACATGTTCACCCAGTCCTTCCCTTGTTAACAGTCTTGTTGTTCTACTGGTGCTGTCAGTTATATTATTGTGGAATCAGTGTGTCTTCTCCTCCCCCTACAGGCATTGAAGAGTTACTGCAGGGAGAGAAGAAGGTTTAACAAAGCCTGGAACCATTACCTCTGTTTCTCCTGCTTCAGAACCACTACCATTCCATTACCTCTGTTTCAGAACCACTACCATTCCATTACCTCTGTTTCAGAACCACTACCATTCCATTACCTCTGTTTCTCCTGTTTCAGAACCACTACCATTCCATTACCTCTGTTTCAGAACCACTACCATTCCATTACCTCTGTTTCTCCTGTTTCAGAACCACTACCATTCCATTACCTCTGTTTCAGAACCACTACCATTCCATTACCTTTGTTTCACCTGTTTCAGAACCACTACCATTCCATTACCTCTGTTTCAGAACCACTACCATTCCATTACCTCTGTTTCAGAACCACTACCATTCCATTACCTCTGCTTCAGAACCACTACCATTCCATTACCTCTGTTTCAGAACCACTACCATTCCATTACCTCTGTTTCAGAACCACTACCATTCCATTACCTCTGTTTCAGAACCACTACCATTCCATTACCTCTGTTTCTCCTGTTTCAGAACCACTACCATTCCATTACCTCTGTTTCTCCTGTTTCAGAACCACTACCATTCCATTACCTCTGTTTCTCCTGTTTCAGAACCACTACCACCACAGAACTACCACTACCATTCCATTACCTCTGTTTCAGAACCACTACCATTCCATTACCTCTGTTTCAGAACCACTACCATTCCATTACCTCTGTTTCAGAACCACTACCATTCCATTACCTCTGTTTCAGAACCACTACCATTCCATTACCTCTGTGTCAGAACCACTACCATTCCATTACCTCTGTTTCAGAACCACTACCATTCCATTACCTCTGTTTCAGAACCACTACCATTCCATTACCTCTGTTTCTCCTGTTTCAGAACCACTACCATTCCATTACCTCTGTTTCAGAACCACTACCATTCCATTACCTCTGTTTCTCCTGTTTCAGAACCACTACCATTCCACTACCTCTGTTTCAGAACCACTACCATTCCATTACCTCTGTTTCAGAACCACTACCATTCCATTACCTCTGCTTCAGAACCACCACCATTCCATTACCTCTGTTTCAGAACCACTACCATTCCATTACCTCTGCTTCAGAACCACTACCATTCCATTACCTCTGTTTCAGAACCACTACCATTCCATTACCTCTGTTTCAGAACCACTACCATTCCATTACCTCTGCTTCAGAACCACTACCATTCCATTACCTCTGTTTCAGAACCACTACCATTCCACTACCTCTGTTTCAGAACCACTACCATTCCATTACCTCTCCCACTTCTCATCCCCATGTTCATCCCCATGAAATAGAATCCATAGCAAAACAAAGGTCATGCAATACTAAACTCTACTACTGAGCTATGTCTTAGCAGGCTTTGTTAAACCTTCTTCTCTCCCTGCAGTAACTCTTCAATGCCTGTAGGGGGAGCAGAAGACACACTGATTCCCGAAGAGCTTCTGAGAGACCGGAAACAAGAGGTGTATACAAAATAAATTAGTAATTTTAATGACCCGATTCAGTCCTGCTTTAAATTATATTTAGCTTATAAGGGCTTCATTAAGCCTTCGTAGTGCCTTCAATAAGCGCTACATACATGTGTTACTAGGCATCTAAGTATGTCATGCTTTATAAAGGGTTCATAAATGTGACATAACCACCAATGTCAAATATGATATAAACATGTGCTTTACAGAGGGAGACAGGCTGTATTTAGCCATCATTTAGACTTGCTAACTGTGAGAACATTTTCAGAACGGGGCAGCAGGTAGCCTAGTGGTTAGAGCGTTGGACTTGTGACCGAAAGGTCGCAAGATCGAATTCCCCGAGCCGACAAGGTAAATATCTGACTTTCTGGCCCTGAACAAGGCAGTTAACCCACTGTTCCTAGGCTGCTGTTGAAAATAAGAATGTATTCTTAATTAACTGACTTGCCTAGTTAAATGAATATTTAAAAAACAAGATAAATTGTGGGAATGGGCTGGGTTTAGCCATCACTGACTGTTGTAACTAGTGATTGAAATACTTGACTCTGGCCACTCCTATAGAATTGCATGGTCACCTCCACTAAGGCCAACTCTGATTGGTTGATATCTCAGGCCTATATGTGCTGTGAGTTCAATAGCCAGGATACTCTGACACATCATTACACACCAGGATACTCTGATACATCATTACACATCATTACACACCAGGATACTCTGATACATCATTACACACCAGGATACTCTGATACATCATTACACATCATTACACACCAGGATACTCTGATACATCATTACACACCAGGATACTCTGATACATCATTACACACCAGGACACTCTGATACATCATTACACACCAGGATACTCTGATACATCAATACACATCATTACACACCAGGACACTCTGATACATCATTACACACCAGGACACTCTGATACATCATTACACACCAGGATACTCTGACACATCATTACACACCAGGATACTCTGACACATCATTACACACCAGGATACTCTGATACATCATTACACACCAGGATACTCTGACACATCATTACACACCAGGATACTCTGATACATCATTACACACCAGGATACTCTGACACATCATTACACATCATTACACACCAGGATACTCTGATACATCATTACACACCAGGACACTCTGATACATCATTACACATCATTACCCTCCAGGATACTCTGACACATCATTACACACCAGGATACTCTGATACATCAATACACATCATTACACACCAGGCCACTCTGATACATCATTACACACCAGGATACTCTGATACATCATTACACACCAGGATACTCTGATACATCATTACACACCAGGATACTCTGATACATCAATACACACTAGGATACTCTGATACATCATTACACACCAGGATACTCTGATACATCATTACACACTAGGATACTCTGATACATCATTACACACCAGGATACTCTGATACATCATTACACACTAGGATACTCTGATACATCATTACACACCAGGATACTCTGATACATCAATACACACTAGGATACTCTGATACATCATTACACACCAGGATACTCTGATACATCAATACACATCATTACACACCAGGATACTCTGATACATCATTACACACTAGGATACTCTGATACATCATTACACACCAGGATACTCTGATACATCAATACACATCATTACACACCAGGACACTCTGATACATCATTACACACCAGGATACTCTGATACATCATTACACACCAGGATACTCTGATACATCATTACACACCAGGATACTCTGATACATCATTACCCACCAGGATACTCTGATACATCATTACACACCAGGATACTCTGATACATCATTACACACCAGGATACTCTGATACATCATTACACACCAGGATACTCTGATACATCATTACCCACCAGGATACTCTGATACATCATTACCCACCAGGATACTCTGATACATCATTACACACCAGGATACTCTGATACATCATTACCCACCAGGATACTCTGATACATCAATACACACCATTACACACCAGGATACTCTGATACATCATTACACATCATTACACACCAGGATACTCTGATACATCAATACACATCATTACACACCAGGACACTCTGATACATCATTACACATCATTACACACCAGGATACTCTGATACATCATTACACACCAGGATACTCTGATACATCATTACCCACCAGGATACTCTGATACATCATTACCCACCAGGATACTCTGATACATCAATACACACCAGGATACTCTGATACATCATTACACACCAGGATACTCTGATACATCATTACACATCATTACACACCAGGATACTCTGATACATCATTACACATCATTACCCTCCAGGATACTCTGATACATCATTACACATCATTACACACCAGGATACTCTGATACATCATTACACACCAGGATACTCTGATACATCATTACACACCAGTATACTCTGATACATCATTACACACCAGGATACTCTGATACATCATTACACACCAGGATACTCTGATACATCAATATACACCAGGACACTCTGATACATCATTACACATCATTACCCTCCAGGATACTCTGATACATCATTACCCACCAGGATACTCTGATACATCATTACACACCAGGATACTCTGATACATCATTACACACCAGGATACTCTGATACATCATTACACACCAGGATACTCTGATACATCATTACACACCAGGATACTCTGATACATCATTACACACCAGGATACTCTGATACATCATTACACATCAGGATACTCTGATACATCATTATACACCAGGATACTCTGATACATCAATACACATCATTACACACCAGGATACTCTGATACATCATTACACACCAGGATACTCTGATACATCATTACACACCTGGATACTCTGATACATCATTACACACCAGGATACTCTGACACATCATTACACACCAGGATACTCTGATACATCATTACACACCAGGATACTCTGATACATCATTACACACCAGGATACTCTGATACATCATTACACACCAGGATACTCTGATACATCATTACACACCAGGATACTCTGATACATCAATACACACCAGGATACTCTGATACATCATTACACACCAGGATACTCTGATACATCATTACACATCATTACACACCAGGATACTCTGATACATCATTACACACCAGGATACTCTGATACATCAATACACATCATTACACACCAGGATACTCTGATACATCATTACACACCAGGATACTCTGATACATCATTACACATCATTACACACCAGGATACTCTGATACATCATTACACACCAGGATACTCTGATACATCATTACACATCATTACACACCAGGATACTCTGATACATCATTACACACCAGGATACTCTGATACATCATTACACATCATTACACACCAGGATACTCTGATACATCATTACACACCAGGATACTCTGATACATCATTACACACCAGGATACTCTGATACATCATTACACATCATTAAACACCAGGATACTCTGACACATCATTACACATCATTACACACCAGGATACTCTGATACATCATTACACACCAGGATACTCTGATACATCATTACACACCAGGATACTCTGATACATCATTGCACATCATTACACACTAGGATACTCTGATACATCATTACACACCAGGATACTCTGATACATCATTACACACCAGGATACTCTGATACATCATTACACATCATTACACACCAGGATACTCTGATACATCATTACACACCAGGATACTCTGATACATCATTACACACCAGGATACTCTGATACATCATTACACACCAGGATACTCTGATACATCATTACACACCAGGATACTCTGATACATCAATACACACCAGGATACTCTGATACATCATTACACACCAGGATACTCTGATACATCATTACACATCATTACACACCAGGATACTCTGATACATCATTACACACCAGGATACTCTGATACATCATTACACATCATTACACACCAGGATACTCTGATACATCATTACACACCAGGATACTCTGATACATCATTACACACCAGGATACTCTGATACATCATTACACATCATTACACACCAGGATACTCTGATACATCAATACACACCAGGATACTCTGATACATCATTACACATCATTACACACCAAGATACTCTGATACATCATTACACACCAGGATACTCTGATTCATCATTACCCACCAGGATACTCTGATACATCATTACCCACCAGGATACTCTGATACATCATTACACATCATTACACACCAGGACACTCTGATACATCATTACACACCAGGACACTCTGATACATCATTACACACCAGGATACTCTGATACATCATTACACACCAGGATACTCTGATACATCATTACCCACCAGGATACTCTGATACATCATTACACACCAGGATACTCTGATACATCATTACACACCAGGACACTCTGATACATCATTACCCACCAGGATACTCTGATACATCATTACACATCATTACACACCAGGATACTCTGATACATCATTACACACCAGGATACTCTGATACATCATTACACATCAGGATACTCTGATACATCATTACACATCATTACACACCAGGATACTCTGATACATCATTACACACCAGGATACTCTGATACATCATTACACATCATTACACACCAGGATACTCTGATACATCATTATACACCAGGATACTCTGATACATCATTACACACCAGGATACTCTGATACATCATTACACACCAGGACACTCTGATACATCATTACCCACCAGGATACTCTGATACATCATTACACACCAGGATACTCTGATACATCATTACACACCAGGACACTCTGATACATCATTACCCACCAGGATACTCTGATACATCATTACACATCATTACACACCAGGATGCTCTGATACATCATTACACACCAGGATACTCTGATACATCATTACACACCAGGATACTCTGATACATCATTACACACCAGGACACTCTGATACATCATTACCCACCAGGATACTCTGATACATCATTACACATCATTACACACCAGGATACTCTGATACATCATTACACACCAGGATACTCTGATACATCATTACACACCAGGATACTCTGATACATCATTACACACCAGGACACTCTGATACATCATTACCCACCAGGATACTCTGATACATCATTACACATCATTACACACCAGGATACTCTGATACATCATTACACACCAGGATACTCTGATACATCATTACCCACCAGGATACTCTGATACATCATTACACATCATTAAACACCAGGATACTCTGACACATCATTACACACCAGGATACTCTGATACATCATTACACACCAGGATACTCTGATACATCATTACACACCAGGATACTCTGATACATCATTACACATCATTACACACCAGGATACTCTGATACATCATTACACACCAGGATACTCTGATACATCATTACACACCAGGATACTCTGATACATCATTACACACCAGGATACTCTGATACATCATTACAAACCAGGATACTCTGACACATCATTACACACCAGGATACTCTGATACATCATTACACACCAGGATACTCTGATACATCATTACACACCAGGATACTCTGATACATCATTACACACCAGGATACATCATTACACACCAGGATACTCTGATAAATCATTACACATCATTACACACCAGGATACTCTGATACATCATTACACATCATTACACACCAGGATACTCTGATACATCATTACACACCAGGATACTCTGATACATCATTACCCACCAGGATACTCTGATACATCATTACACATCATTACACACCAGGACACTCTGACACATCATTACACACCAGGATACTCTGATACATCATTACACATCATTACACACCAGGATACTCTGATACATCATTACACACCAGGATACTCTGATACATCATTACACACCAGGATACTCTGATACATCATTACACACCAGGATACTCTGATACATCATTACACACCAGGATACTCTGATACATCATTGCACACCAGGATACTCTGATACATCATTACACATCAGGATACTCTGATACATCATTACCCACCAGGATACTCTGATACATCATTACACACCAAGATACTCTGATACATCAATACACACCAGGATACTCTGATACATCAATACACATCATTACACACCAGGATACTCTGATACATCATTACACACCAGGATACTCTGATACATCAATACACACCAGGATACTCTGACACATCATTACACACCAGGATACTCTGATACATCATTACACACCAGGATACTCTGATACATCATTACACATCATTATACACCAGGATACTCTGATACATCATTACACACCAGGATACTCTGATACATCATTACCCACCAGGATACTCTGATACATCATTACCCACCAGGATACTCTGATACATCATTACACACCAGGATACTCTGATACATCATTACACATCATTACACACCAGGACACTCTGATACATCATTACACACCAGGATACTCTGATACATCATTACACATCATTACACACCAGGATACTCTGATACATCATTACACATCATTACACACCAGGATACTCTGATACATCATTACACACCAGGATACTCTGATACGTCATTACACACCAGGATACTCTGATACATCATTACCCACCAGGATACTCTGATACATCATTACACATCATTAAACACCAGGATACTCTGACACATCATTACACACCAGGATACTCTGATACATCATTACACATCATTACACACCAGGATACTCTGATACATCATTACCCACCAGGATACCCTGATACATCATTACACACCAGGACACTCTGATACATCATTACACACCAGGATACTCTGATACATCATTACACACCAGGATACTCTGATACATCATTACACACCAGGATACTCTGATACATCATTACACACCAGGATACTCTGATACATCATTACACACCAGGATACTCTGATACATCATTACACACCAGGATACTCTGATACATCATTACACACCAGGATACTCTGATACATCATTACACACCAGGATACTCTGATACATCATTACACATCATTACACACCAGGATACTCTGACACATCATTACACACCAGGATACTCTGATACATCATTACACATCATTACACACCAGGATGCTCTGATACATCATTACACACCAGGATACTCTGATACATCATTACACACCAGGATACTCTGATACATCATTACACACCAGGACACTCTGATACATCATTACCCACCAGGATACTCTGATACATCATTACACATCATTACACACCAGGATACTCTGATACATCATTACACACCAGGATACTCTGATACATCATTACACACCAGGATACTCTGATACATCATTACACACCAGGACACTCTGATACATCATTACCCACCAGGATACTCTGATACATCATTACACATCATTACACACCAGGATACTCTGATACATCATTACACACCAGGATACTCTGATACATCATTACCCACCAGGATACTCTGATACATCATTACACATCATTAAACACCAGGATACTCTGACACATCATTACACACCAGGATACTCTGATACATCATTACACACCAGGATACTCTGATACATCATTACACACCAGGATACTCTGATACATCATTACACATCATTACACACCAGGATACTCTGATACATCATTACACACCAGGATACTCTGATACATCATTACACACCAGGATACTCTGATACATCATTACACACCAGGATACTCTGATACATCATTACAAACCAGGATACTCTGACACATCATTACACACCAGGATACTCTGATACATCATTACACACCAGGATACTCTGATACATCATTACACACCAGGATACTCTGATACATCATTACACACCAGGATACATCATTACACACCAGGATACTCTGATACATCATTACACATCATTACACACCAGGATACTCTGATACATCATTACACATCATTACACACCAGGATACTCTGATACATCATTACACACCAGGATACTCTGATACATCATTACCCACCAGGATACTCTGATACATCATTACACATCATTACACACCAGGACACTCTGACACATCATTATACACCAGGATACTCTGATACATCATTACACATCATTACACACCAGGATACTCTGATACATCATTACACACCAGGATACTCTGATACATCATTACACACCAGGATACTCTGATACATCATTACACACCAGGATACTCTGATACATCATTACACACCAGGATACTCTGATACATCATTGCACACCAGGATACTCTGATACATCATTACACATCAGGATACTCTGATACATCATTACCCACCAGGATACTCTGATACATCATTACACACCAAGATACTCTGATACATCAATACACACCAGGATACTCTGATACATCAATACACATCATTACACACCAGGATACTCTGATACATCATTACACACCAGGATACTCTGATACATCAATACACACCAGGATACTCTGACACATCATTACACATCATTACACACCAGGATACTCTGATACATCATTACACACCAGGATACTCTGATACATCATTACACATCATTATACACCAGGATACTCTGATACATCATTACACACCAGGATACTCTGATACATCATTACCCACCAGGATACTCTGATACATCATTACCCACCAGGATACTCTGATACATCATTACACACCAGGATACTCTGATACATCATTACACATCATTACACACCAGGACACTCTGATACATCATTACACACCAGGATACTCTGATACATCATTACACATCATTACACACCAGGATACTCTGATACATCATTACACATCATTACACACCAGGATACTCTGATACATCATTACACACCAGGATACTCTGATACGTCATTACACACCAGGATACTCTGATACATCATTACCCACCAGGATACTCTGATACATCATTACACATCATTAAACACCAGGATACTCTGACACATCATTACACACCAGGATACTCTGATACATCATTACACATCATTACACACCAGGATACTCTGATACATCATTACCCACCAGGATACCCTGATACATCATTACACACCAGGACACTCTGATACATCATTACACACCAGGATACTCTGATACATCATTACACACCAGGATACTCTGATACATCATTACACACCAGGATACTCTGATACATCATTACACACCAGGATACTCTGATACATCATTACACACCAGGATACTCTGATACATCATTACACACCAGGATACTCTGATACATCATTACACACCAGGATACTCTGATACATCATTACACACCAGGATACTCTGATACATCATTACACATCATTACACACCAGGATACTCTGACACATCATTACACACCAGGATACTCTGATACATCATTACACACCAGGATACTCTGACACATCATTACACACCAGGATACTCTGACACATCATTACACACCAGGATACTCTGATACATCATTACACACCAGGATACTCTGATACATCATTACACACCAGGATACATCATTACACACCAGGATACTCTGATACATCATTACACACCAGGATACTCTGATACATCATTATACACCAGGATACTCTGATACATCATTACACACCAGGACACTCTGATACATCATTACACATCATTACACACCAGGATACTCTGATACATCATTACACACCAGGATACTCTGATACATCATTACACACCAGGATACTCTGATACACCATTACACATCATTACACACCAGGATACTCTGATACATCATTACACACCAGGATACTCTGATACATCATTACACACCAGGACACTCTGATACATCATTACACACCAGGATACATCATTACACACCAGGATACTCTGATACATCATTACACACCAGGATACTCTGATACATCATTACACACCAGGATACTCTGATACATCATTACACATCATTACACACCAGGATACTCTGATACATCATTACACACCAGGATACTCTGATACATCATTACACACCAGGATACTCTGATACATCATTACACACCAGGATACTCTGACACATCATTACACATCATTACACACCAGGATACTCTGATACATCATTACACACCAGGATACATCATTACACACCAGGATACTCTGATACATCATTACACACCAGGATACTCTGATACATCATTACACATCATTACACACCAGGATACTCTGATACATCATTACACACCAGGATACTCTGACACATCATTACACACCAGGATACTCTGATACATCATTACACACCAGGATACTCTGATACATCATTACACATCATTACACACCAGGATACTCTGATACATCATTACCCACCAGGATACTCTGATACATCATTACACACCAGGATACTCTGATACATCATTACACACCAGGATACTCTGATACATCATTACACACCAAGATACTCTGATACATCATTACACATCATTACACACCAGGATACTCTGATACATCATTACACATCATTACACACCAGGATACTCTGATACATCATTACACACCAGGATACTCTGATACATCATTACACATCATTACACACCAGGATACTCTGATACATCATTACACACCAGGATACTCTGATACATCATTACACACCAGGATACTCTGATACATCATTACACACCAGGATACTCTGATACATCATTACACACCAGGATACTCTGATACATCATTAAACACCAGGATACTCTGATACATCATTACCCAAAAGGAAACTCTGATACATCATTACACACCAGGATACTCTGATACATCATTATACACCAGGATACTCTGATACATCATTACCCAAAAGGAAACTCTGATACATCATTACACACTAGGATACTCTGATACATCATTACACACCAGGATACTCTGATACATCATTACACACCAGGATACTCTGATACATCATTACACACCAGGATACTCTGATACATCATTACACATCATTACACACCAGGATACTCTGACACATCATTACCCAAAAGGAAACTCTGATACATCATTACACACCAGGATACTCTGATACATCATTACACATCATTACACACCAGGATACTCTGATACATCATTACCCAAAAGGAAACTCTGATACATCATTACACACTAGGATACTCTGATACATCATTACACACCAGGATACTCTGATACATCATTACACACCAGGATACTCTGATACATCATTACACACCAGGATACTCTGATACATCATTACACATCATTACACACCAGGATACTCTGATACATCATTAAACACCAGGATACTCTGATACATCATTACCCAAAAGGAAACTCTGATACATCATTACACACTAGGATACTCTGATACATCATTACACACCAGGATACTCTGATACATCATTACACACCAGGATACTCTGATACATCATTACACACCAGGATACTCTGATACATCATTACACATCATTACACACCAGGATACTCTGACACATCATTACACACCAGGACACTCTGATACATCATTACACACCAGGATACATCATTACACACCAGGATACTCTGATACATCATTACACATCATTACACACCAGGATACTCTGATACATCATTAAACACCAGGATACTCTGATACATCATTACACATCATTACACACCAGGATACTCTGATACATCATTACACACCAGGATACTCTGATACATCATTACACACCAGGATACTCTGATACATAATTACACACCAGGATACATCATTACACACCAGGATACTCTGATACATCATTAAACACCAGGATACTCTGATACATCATTACACACCAGGATACTCTGATACATCATTATACACCAGGATACTCTGATACATCATTACACACCAGGATACTCTGATACATCATTACACACCAGGATACTCTGATACATCATTACACACCAAGATACTCTGATACATCATTACACATCATTACACACCAGGATACTCTGATACATCATTACCGACCAGGATACTCTGATACATCATTACACACCAGGATACTCTGACACATCATTACACATCATTACCCTCCAGGATACTCTGATACATCATTAAACACCAGGATACTCTGATACATCATTACACATCATTACACACCAGGATACTCTGATACATCATTACACATCATTACACACCAGGATACTCTGATACATCATTACCGACCAGGATACTCTGATACATCATTATACACCAGGATACTCTGATACATCATTACACACCAGGATACTCTGATACATCATTACACACCAGGATACTCTGACACATCATTACACATCATTACCCTCCAGGATACTCTGATACATCATTAAACACCAGGATACTCTGTTACATCATTACACATCATTACACACCAGGATACTCTGATACATCATTACCCACCAGGATACTCTGACACATCATTACACACCAGGATACTCTGATACATCATTACACACCAGGATACTCTGATACATCATTAAACACCAGGATACTCTGATACATCATTACACACCAGGATACTCTGATACATCATTATACACCAGGATACTCTGATACATCATTACACACCAGGATACTCTGATACATCATTACACACCAGGATACTCTGACACATCATTACACACCAGGATACTCTGATACATCATTACACATCATTACACATCATTACACACCAGGATACTCTGATACATCATTACACATCATTACACATCATTACACATCATTACACACCAGGATACTCTGATACATCATTACACACCAGGATACTCTGACACATCATTACACACCAGGATACTCTGACACATCATTACACATCATTACACACCAGGATACTCTGATACATCATTAAACACCAGGATACTCTGACACATCATTACACACCAGGATACTCTGATACATCATTATACACCAGGATACTCTGATACATCATTACACACCAGGATACTCTGATACATCATTACACACCAGGATACTCTGATACATCATTACACACCAGGATACTCTGATACATCATTACCCACCAGGATACTCTGATACATCATTACACACCAGGATACTCTGATACATCATTACACACCAGGATACTCTGATACATCATTACACATCATTACACACCAGGATACTCTGATACATCATTACACACCAGGATACTCTGATACATCATTACACACCAGGATACTCTGATACATCATTACACATCATTACACACCAGGACACTCTGATACATCATTACACACCAGGATACTCTGATACATCATTACACACCAGGATACTCTGATACATCATTACACACCAGGATACTCTGATACATCATTACCCACCAGGATACTCTGATACATCATTACACACCAGGATACTCTGATACATCAATACACACCAGGATACTCTGATACATCATTACACACCAGGATACTCTGATACATCAATACACACCAGGATACTCTGATACATCAATACACACCAGGATACTCTGATACATCATTACACACCAGGATACTCTGATACATCATTACACATCATTACACACCAGGACACTCTGATACATCATTACACACCAGGATACTCTGACACATCATTACACATCATTACCCACCAGGATACTCTGATACATCATTACACATCATTACACACCAGGACACTCTGATACATCATTAAACACCAGGATACTCTGATACATCATTACACACCAGGATACATCATTACCCACCAGGATACTCTGATACATCATTACACACCAGGATACTCTGATACATCATTACACATCATTACACACCAGGACACTCTGATACATCATTACACACCAGGATACTCTGATACATCATTACACACCAGGATACTCTGATACATCATTACACACCAGGATACTCTGATACATCATTACACACCAGGATACTCTGATACATCATTACACATCATTACACACCAGGATACTCTGATACATCATTACACACCAGGATACTCTGATACATCATTACACACCAGGATACTCTGATACATCATTACACACCAGGATACTCTGATACATCATTACACATCATTACACACCAGGATACTCTGATACATCATTACACACCAGGACACTCTGATACATCATTACACACCAAGATACTCTGATACATCATTAACGACCAGGATACATCATTACACACCAGGATACTCTGATACATCATTACCCACCCGGATACTCTGATACATCATTATACACCAGGATACTCTGATACATCAATACACACCAGGATACTCTGATACATCATTACCCACCAGGATACTCTGATACATCATTACACACCAGGATACTCTGATACATCATTACACACCAAGATACTCTGATACATCATTACCGACCAGGATACTCTGATACATCATTACACACCAGGATACTCTGATACATCATTACACACCAGGATACTCTGATACATCATTACCCTCCAGGATACTCTGATACATCATTACACACAAGGATACTCTGATACATCATTACCCACCAGGATACTCTGATACATCATTATACACCAGGATACTCTGATACATCAATACACACCAGGATACTCTGATACATCATTACCCACCAGGATACTCTGATACATCATTACCCACCAGGATACTCTGATACATCATTATACACCAGGATACTCTGATACATCAATACACACCAGGATACTCTGATACATCATTACCCACCAGGATACTCTGATACATCATTACCCACCAGGATACTCTGATACATCATTATACACCAGGATACTCTGATACATCATTACACATCAGGATACTCTGATACATCATTACACACCAGGATACTCTGATACATCATTACACATCATTACACACCAGGATACTCTGATACATCATTACCCACCAGGATACTCTGATACATCATTACACACCAGGATACTCTGATACATCATTACACACCAGGATACTCTGATACATCATTACCCACCAGGATACTCTGATACATCATTACACACCAGGATACTCTGATACATCATTACCCACCAGGATACTCTGATACATCATTATACACCAGGATACTCTGATACATCATTACACACCAAGATACTCTGATACATCATTACACACCAGGATACTCTGATACATCATTACACACCAGGATACTCTGATACATCATTACACATCAGGATACTCTGATACATCATTACACACCAGGATACTCTGATACATCATTATACACCAGGATACTCTGATACATCATTACACACCAAGATACTCTGATACATCATTACACACCAGGATACTCTGATACATCATTACACACCAGGATACTCTGATACATCATTACACATCAGGATACTCTGATACATCATTACACACCAGGATACTCTGATACATCATTACACATCATTACACACCAGGATACTCTGATACATCATTACACACCAGGATACTCTGATACATCATTACACATCAGGATACTCTGATACATCATTACACATCAGGATACTCTGATACATCATTACACACCAGGATACTCTGATACATCAATACACACCAGGATACTCTGATACATCATTACCCACCAGGATACTCTGATACATCATTACCCACCAGGATACTCTGATACATCATTATACACCAGGATACTCTGATACATCATTACACATCAGGATACTCTGATACATCATTACACACCAGGATACTCTGATACATCATTACACATCATTACACACCAGGATACTCTGATACATCATTACACACCAGGATACTCTGATACATCATTACACACCAGGATACTCTGATACATCATTACACACCAGGATACTCTGATACATCATTACACACCAGGATACTCTGATACATCATTACCCACCAGGATACTCTGATACATCATTACACACCAGGATACTCTGATACATCATTACACACCAGGATACTCTGATACATCATTACCCACCAGGATACTCTGATACATCATTACACACCAGGATACTCTGATACATCATTACCCACCAGGATACTCTGATACATCATTACCCACCAGGATACTCTGATACATCATTACCCACCAGGATACTCTGATACATCATTACCCACCAGGATACTCTGATACATCATTATACACCAGGATACTCTGATACATCATTACACACCAAGATACTCTGATACATCATTACACACCAGGATACTCTGATACATCATTACACACCAGGATACTCTGATACATCATTACACATCAGGATACTCTGATACATCATTACACACCAGGATACTCTGATACATCATTATACACCAGGATACTCTGATACATCATTACACACCAAGATACTCTGATACATCATTACACACCAGGATACTCTGATACATCATTACACACCAGGATACTCTGATACATCATTACACATCAGGATACTCTGATACATCATTACACACCAGGATACTCTGATACATCATTACACATCATTACACACCAGGATACTCTGATACATCATTACACACCAGGATACTCTGATACATCATTACACATCATTACACACCAGGATACTCTGATACATCATTACACACCAGGATACTCTGATACATCATTACACACCAGGATACTCTGATACATCATTAAACACCAGGATACTCTGATACATCATTACCCAAAAGGAAACTCTGATACATCATTACACACCAGGATACTCTGATACATCATTACACATCATTACACACCAGGATACTCTGACACATCATTACACACCAGGACACTCTGATACATCATTACACACCAGGATACATCATTACACACCAGGATACTCTGATACATCATTACACATCATTACACACCAGGATACTCTGATACATCATTAAACACCAGGATACTCTGATACATCATTACACATCATTACACACCAGGATACTCTGATACATCATTACACACCAGGATACTCTGATACATCATTACACACCAGGATACTCTGATACATAATTACACACCAGGATACATCATTACACACCAGGATACTCTGATACATCATTAAACACCAGGATACTCTGATACATCATTACACACCAGGATACTCTGATACATCATTATACACCAGGACACTCTGATACATCATTACACACCAGGATACTCTGATACATCATTACACACCAGGATACTCTGATACATCATTACACACCAAGATACTCTGATACATCATTACACATCATTACACACCAGGATACTCTGATACATCATTACCGACCAGGATACTCTGATACATCATTACACACCAGGATACTCTGATACATCATTACACACCAGGATACTCTGACACATCATTACACATCATTACCCTCCAGGATACTCTGATACATCATTAAACACCAAGATACTCTGATACATCATTACACATCATTACACACCAGGATACTCTGATACATCATTACACATCATTACACACCAGGATACTCTGATACATCATTACCGACCAGGATACTCTGATACATCATTACCCACCAGGATACTCTGACACATCATTACACATCATTACCCTCCAGGATACTCTGATACATCATTACACATCATTACACACCAGGATACTCTGATACATCATTACCGACCAGGATACTCTGATACATCATTACCCACCAGGATACTCTGACACATCATTACACATCATTACACACCAGGATACTCTGATACATCATTATACACCAGGATACTCTGATACATCATTACACACCAGGATACTCTGATACATCATTACACACCAGGATACTCTGACACATCATTACACATCATTACCCTCCAGGATACTCTGATACATCATTAAACACCAGGATACTCTGTTACATCATTACACATCATTACACACCAGGATACTCTGATACATCATTACCCACCAGGATACTCTGACACATCATTACACACCAGGATACTCTGATACATCATTACACACCAGGATACTCTGATACATCATTAAACACCAGGATACTCTGATACATCATTACACACCAGGATACTCTGATACATCATTATACACCAGGATACTCTGATACATCATTACACACCAGGATACTCTGATACATCATTACACACCAGGATACTCTGACACATCATTACACACCAGGATACTCTGATACATCATTACACATCATTACACATCATTACACACCAGGATACTCTGATACATCATTACACATCATTACACATCATTACACATCATTACACACCAGGATACTCTGATACATCATTACACACCAGGATACTCTGACACATCATTACACACCAGGATACTCTGACACATCATTATACACCAGGATACTCTGATACATCATTACACACCAGGATACTCTGATACATCATTACACACCAGGATACTCTGATACATCATTACACACCAGGATACTCTGATACATCATTACCCACCAGGATATTCTGATACATCATTACACACCAGGATACTCTGATACATCATTACACACCAGGATACTCTGATACATCATTACACATCATTACACACCAGGATACTCTGATACATCATTACACACCAGGATACTCTGATACATCATTACACACCAGGATACTCTGATACATCATTACACATCATTACACACCAGGACACTCTGATACATCATTACACACCAGGATACTCTGATACATCATTACACACCAGGATACTCTGATACATCATTACACACCAGGATACTCTGATACATCATTACCCACCAGGATACTCTGATACATCATTACACACCAGGATACTCTGATACATCAATACACACCAGGATACTCTGATACATCATTACACACCAGGATACTCTGATACATCAACACACACCAGGATACTCTGATACATCAATACACACCAGGATACTCTGATACATCATTACACACCAGGATACTCTGATACATCATTACACATCATTACACACCAGGACACTCTGATACATCATTACACACCAGGATACTCTGACACATCATTACACATCATTACCCACCAGGATACTCTGATACATCATTACACATCATTACACACCAGGACACTCTGATACATCATTAAACACCAGGATACTCTGATACATCATTACACACCAGGATACATCATTACCCACCAGGATACTCTGATACATCATTACACACCAGGATACTCTGATACATCATTACACATCATTACACACCAGGACACTCTGATACATCATTACACACCAGGATACTCTGATACATCATTACACACCAGGATACTCTGATACATCATTACACACCAGGATACTCTGATACATCATTACACACCAGGATACTCTGATACATCATTACACATCATTACACACCAGGATACTCTGATACATCATTACACACCAGGATACTCTGATACATCATTACACACCAGGATACTCTGATACATCATTACACACCAGGATACTCTGATACATCATTACACATCATTACACACCAGGATACTCTGATACATCATTAACGACCAGGATACATCATTACACACCAGGATACTCTGATACATCATTACCCACCAGGATACTCTGATACATCATTATACACCAGGATACTCTGATACATCAATACACACCAGGATACTCTGATACATCATTACCCACCAGGATACTCTGATACATCATTACACACCAGGATACTCTGATACATCATTACCCTCCAGGATACTCTGATACATCATTACACACCAGGATACTCTGATACATCATTACACATCATTACACACCAGGACACTCTGATACATCATTATACACCAGGATACTCTGATACATCATTACACATCATTACACACCAGGATACTCTGATACATCATTATACACCAGGATACTCTGATACATCAATACACACCAGGATACTCTGATACATCATTACCCACCAGGATACTCTGATACATCATTACCCACCAGGATACTCTGATACATCATTATACACCAGGATACTCTGATACATCAATACACACCAGGATACTCTGATACATCATTACCCACCAGGATACTCTGATACATCATTACCCACCAGGATACTCTGATACATCATTATACACCAGGATACTCTGATACATCATTACACATCAGGATACTCTGATACATCATTACACACCAGGATACTCTGATACATCAATACACACCAGGATACTCTGATACATCAATACACACCAGGATACTCTGATACATCATTACACACCAGGATACTCTGATACATCATTACACATCATTACACACCAGGACACTCTGATACATCATTACACACCAGGATACTCTGACACATCATTACACATCATTACCCACCAGGATACTCTGATACATCATTACACATCATTACACACCAGGACACTCTGATACATCATTAAACACCAGGATACTCTGATACATCATTACACACCAGGATACATCATTACCCACCAGGATACTCTGATACATCATTACACACCAGGATACTCTGATACATCATTACACATCATTACACACCAGGACACTCTGACACATCATTACACACCAGGATACTCTGATACATCATTACACACCAGGATACTCTGATACATCATTACACACCAGGATACTCTGATACATCATTACACACCAGGATACTCTGATACATCATTACACATCATTACACACCAGGATACTCTGATACATCATTACACACCAGGATACTCTGATACATCATTACACACCAGGATACTCTGATACATCATTACACACCAGGATACTCTGATACATCATTACACATCATTACACACCAGGATACTCTGATACATCATTACACACCAGGACACTCTGATACATCATTACACACCAAGATACTCTGATACATCATTAACGACCAGGATACATCATTACACACCAGGATACTCTGATACATCATTACCCACCAGGATACTCTGATACATCATTATACACCAGGATACTCTGATACATCAATACACACCAGGATACTCTGATACATCATTACCCACCAGGATACTCTGATACATCATTACACACCAGGATACTCTGATACATCATTACCCTCCAGGATACTCTGATACATCATTACACACCAGGATACTCTGATACATCATTACACATCATTACACACCAGGACACTCTGATACATCATTATACACCAGGATACTCTGATACATCATTACACATCATTACACACCAGGATACTCTGATACATCATTATACACCAGGATACTCTGATACATCATTACCCACCAGGATACTCTGATACATCATTACACACCAAGATACTCTGATACATCATTACCCACCAGGATACTCTGATACATCATTACACACCAAGATACTCTGATACATCATTACACACCAGGATACTCTGATACATCATTACCCACCAGGATACTCTGATACATCATTACACATCAGGATACTCTGATACATCATTACACACCAGGATACTCTGATACATCATTACACATCATTACACACCAGGATACTCTGATACATCATTACCCACCAGGATACTCTGATACATCATTACACACCAGGATACTCTGATACATCATTACACACCAGGATACTCTGATACATCATTACCCACCAGGATACTCTGATACATCATTACACACCAGGATACTCTGATACATCATTACCCACCAGGATACTCTGATACATCATTATACACCAGGATACTCTGATACATCATTACACACCAAGATACTCTGATACATCATTACACACCAGGATACTCTGATACATCATTACACACCAGGATACTCTGATACATCATTACACATCAGGATACTCTGATACATCATTACACACCAGGATACTCTGATACATCATTATACACCAGGATACTCTGATACATCATTACACACCAAGATACTCTGATACATCATTACACACCAGGATACTCTGATACATCATTACACACCAGGATACTCTGATACATCATTACACATCAGGATACTCTGATACATCATTACACACCAGGATACTCTGATACATCATTACACATCATTACACACCAGGATACTCTGATACATCATTACACACCAGGATACTCTGATACATCATTACACATCAGGATACTCTGATACATCATTACACACCAGGATACTCTGATACATCATTATACACCAGGATACTCTGATACATCATTACACACCAAGATACTCTGAAACATCATTACACACCAGGATACTCTGATACATCATTACACACCAGGATACTCTGATACATCATTACACATCAGGATACTCTGATACATCATTAAACACCAGGATACTCTGATACATCATTATACACCAGGATACTCTGATACATCATTACACATCAGGATACTCTGATACATCATTACACACCAGGATACTCTGATACATCATTACACATCATTACACACCAGGATACTCTGATACATCATTACACACCAGGATACTCTGATACATCATTACACATCATTACACACCAGGATACTCTGATACATCATTACACACCAGGATACTCTGATACATCATTACACACCAGGATACTCTGATACATCATTACACACCAGGATACTCTGATACATCATTACCCACCAGGATACTCTGATACATCATTACCCACCAGGATACTCTGATACATCATTACACACCAGGATACTCTGATACATCATTACACACCAGGATACTCTGATACATCATTACACACCAGGATACTCTGATACATCATTAAACACCAGGATACTCTGATACATCATTACACACCAGGATACTCTGACACATCATTACACACCAGGATACTCTGATACATCATTACACACCAGGATACTCTGATACATCATTACACACCAGGATACTCTGATACATCATTACACACCAGGATACTCTGATACATCATTACACATCATTACACACCAGGATACTCTGATACATCATTACACACCAGGATACTCTGATACATCATTACACATCATTACACACCAGGATACTCTGATACATCATTACACACCAGGATACTCTGATACATCATTACACACCAGGATACTCTGATACATCATTACACACCAGGATACTCTGATACATCATTACACACCAGGATACTCTGATACATCATTACACATCATTACACACCAGGATACTCTGATACATCAATACACACCAGGATACTCTAATACATCATTACCGACCAGGATACTCTGATACATCATTACCCACCAGGATACTCTGATACATCATTACACACCAGGATACTCTGATACATCATTAAACACCAGGATACTCTGATACATCATTACACACCAGGATACTCTGACACATCATTACACACCAGGATACTCTGATACATCATTACACACCAGGATACTCTGATACATCATTACACACCAGGATACTCTGATACATCATTACACACCAGGATACTCTGATACATCATTACACATCATTACACACCAGGATACTCTGATACATCATTACACACCAGGATACTCTGATACATCATTACACACCAGGATACTCTGATACATGATTACACACCAGGATACTCTGATACATCATTACACACCAGGATACTCTGATACATCATTACACATCATTACACACCAGGATACTCTGATACATCAATACACACCAGGATACTCTAATACATCATTACCGACCAGGATACTCTGATACATCATTACCCACCAGGATACTCTGACACATCATTACACATCATTACACACCAGGATACTCTGATACATCATTACCCACCAGGATACTCTGATACATCATTACCCACCAGGATACTCTGATACATCATTACACACCAAGATACTCTGATACATCATTACACACCAGGATACTCTGATATATCATTACACATCATTACCCTCCAGGATACTCTGATACATCATTACCCACCAGGATACTCTGATACATCATTACACACCAAGATACTCTGATACATCATTACACACCAGGATACTCTGATACATCATTACACATCATTACACACCAGGATACTCTGATACATCATTACACACCAGGACACTGATACATCATTACACACCAAGATACTCTGATACATTTTACACACCAGGATACTCTGATACATCATTACACACCAGGATACTCTGATACATCATTACACACCAGGATACTCTGATACATCATTACACATCATTACACACCAGGATACTCTGATACATCATTAAACACCAGGATACTCTGATACATCATTACCCACCAGGATACTCTGATACATCATTACACACCAGGATACTCTGATACATCATTACACACCAGGACACTCTGATACATCTTTACACACCAGGATACTCTGATACATCATTACACACCAGGATACTCTGATACATCATTACACACCAGGATACTCTGATACATCATTACACACCAGGATACTCTGATACATCATTACACACCAGGATACTCTGATACATCATTACACACCAGGATACTCTGATACATCATTACACACCAGGATACTCTGATACATCATTACACATCATTACACACCAGGATACTCTGATACATCATTACACATCATTACACACCAGGATACTCTGATACATCATTACACATCATTACACACCAGGATACTCTGATACATCATTACACATCATTACACACCAGGACACTCTGATACATCATTACACACCAGGATACTCTGATACATCATTACACATCATTACACACCAGGATACTCTGATACATCATTACCCACCAGGATACTCTGATACATCATTACACACCAGGATACTCTGATACATCAATACACACCAGGATACTCTGATACATCATTACACATCATTACACACCAGGATACTCTGATACATCATTACACACCAGGATACTCTGATACATCATTACACACCAGGATACTCTGATACATGATTACACACCAGGATACTCTGATACATCATTACACACCAGGATACTCTGATACATCATTACACATCATTACACACCAGGATACTCTGATACATCAATACACACCAGGATACTCTAATACATCATTACCGACCAGGATACTCTGATACATCATTACCCACCAGGATACTCTGACACATCATTACACATCATTACACACCAGGATACTCTGATACATCATTACCCACCAGGATACTCTGATACATCATTACCCACCAGGATACTCTGATACATCATTACACACCAGGACACTCTGATACATCATTACACACCAAGATACTCTGATACATCATTACACACCAGGATACTCTGATACATCATTACACATCATTACCCTCCAGGATACTCTGATACATCATTACCCACCAGGATACTCTGATACATCATTACACACCAAGATACTCTGATACATCATTACACACCAGGATACTCTGATACATCATTACACATCATTACACACCAGGATACTCTGATACATCATTACACACCAGGACACTCTGATACATCATTACACACCAAGATACTCTGATACATCATTACACACCAGGATACTCTGATACATCATTACACACCAGGATACTCTGATACATCATTACACACCAGGATACTCTGATACATCATTACACATCATTACACACCAGGATACTCTGATACATCATTAAACACCAGGATACTCTGATACATCATTACCCACCAGGATACTCTGATACATCATTACACACCAGGATACTCTGATACATCATTACACACCAGGACACTCTGATACATCTTTACACACCAGGATACTCTGATACATCATTACACACCAGGATACTCTGATACATCATTACACACCAGGATACTCTGATACATCATTACACACCAGGATACTCTGATACATCATTACACACCAGGATACTCTGATACATCATTACACACCAGGATACTCTGATACATCATTACACATCATTACACACCAGGATACTCTGATACATCATTACACATCATTACACACCAGGATACTCTGATACATCATTACACATCATTACACACCAGGATACTCTGATACATCATTACACATCATTACACATCATTACACATCATTACACACCAGGACACTCTGATACATCATTACACACCAGGATACTCTGATACATCATTACACATCATTACACACCAGGATACTCTGATACATCATTACCCACCAGGATACTCTGATACATCATTACACACCAGGATACTCTGATACATCAATACACACCAGGATACTCTGATACATCATTACACACCAGGATACTCTGATACATCAATACACACCAGGATACTCTGATACATCAATACACACCAGGATACTCTGATACATCATTACACACCAGGATACTCTGATACATCATTACACATCATTACACACCTGGACACTCTGATACATCATTACACACCAGGATACTCTGACACATCATTACACATCATTACCCACCAGGATACTCTGATACATCATTACACATCATTACACACCAGGACACTCTGATACATCATTAAACACCAGGATACTCTGATACATCATTACACACCAGGATACATCATTACCCACCAGGATACTCTGATACATCATTACACACCAGGATACTCTGATACATCATTACACATCATTACACACCAGGACACTCTGATACATCATTACACACCAAGATACTCTGATACATCATTACCGACCAGGATACTCTGATACATCATTACCCACCAGGATACTCTGATACATCATTACCCACCAGGATACTCTGATACATCATTACACACCAGGATACTCTGATACATCATTACCCACCAGGATACTCTGATACATCATTATACACCAGGATACTCTGATACATCAATACACACCAGGATACTCTGATACATCATTACCCACCAGGATACTCTGATACATCATTACACACCAAGATACTCTGATACATCATTACCGACCAGGATACTCTGATACATCATTACACACCAGGATACTCTGATACATCATTACCCACCAGGATACTCTGATACATCATTATACACCAGGATACTCTGATACATCAATACACACCAGGATACTCTGATACATCATTACCCACCAGGATACTCTGATACATCATTACCCACCAGGATACTCTGATACATCATTATACACCAGGATACTCTGATACATCATTACACATCAGGATACTCTGATACATCATTACACACCAGGATACTCTGATACATCATTACACATCATTACACACCAGGATACTCTGATACATCATTACCCACCAGGATACTCTGATACATCATTACACACCAGGATACTCTGATACATCATTACACACCAGGATACTCTGATACATCATTACCCACCAGGATACTCTGATACATCATTACCCACCAGGATACTCTGATACATCATTACCCACCAGGATACTCTGATACATCATTACCCACCAGGATACTCTGATACATCATTATACACCAGGATACTCTGATACATCATTACACACCAAGATACTCTGATACATCATTACACACCAGGATACTCTGATACTACATTACACACCAGGATACTCTGATACATCATTACACATCAGGATACTCTGATACATCATTACACACCAGGATACTCTGATACATCATTACACATCATTACACACCAGGATACTCTGATACATCATTACACATCATTACACACCAGGATACTCTGATACATCAATACACACCAGGATACTCTGATACATCATTACCGACCAGGATACTCTGATACATCATTACCCACCAGGATACTCTGACACATCATTACACATCATTACACACCAGGATACTCTGATACATCATTACCCACCAGGATACTCTGATACATCATTACCCAGCAGGATACTCTGATACATCATTACACACCAAGATACTCTGATACATCATTACACACCAGGATACTCTGATACTACATTACACACCAGGATACTCTGATACATCATTACACACCTGGACACTCTGATACATCATTACACACCAGGATACTCTGACACATCATTACACATCATTACCCACCAGGATACTCTGATACATCATTACACATCATTACACACCAGGACACTCTGATACATCATTAAACACCAGGATACTCTGATACATCATTACACACCAGGATACATCATTACCCACCAGGATACTCTGATACATCATTACACACCAGGATACTCTGATACATCATTACACATCATTACACACCAGGACACTCTGATACATCATTAAACACCAGGATACTCTGATACATCATTACACACCAGGATACATCATTACCCACCAGGATACTCTGATACATCATTACACACCAAGATACTCTGATACATCATTACCGACCAGGATACTCTGATACATCATTACACACCAGGATACTCTGATACATCATTACCCACCAGGATACTCTGATACATCATTACACACCAGGATACTCTGATACATCATTACCCACCAGGATACTCTGATACATCATTATACACCAGGATACTCTGATACATCAATACACACCAGGATACTCTGATACATCATTACCCACCAGGATACTCTGATACATCATTACCCACCAGGATACTCTGATACATCATTATACACCAGGATACTCTGATACATCAATACACACCAGGATACTCTGATACATCATTACCCACCAGGATACTCTGATACATCATTACCCACCAGGATACTCTGATACATCATTATACACCAGGATACTCTGATACATCATTACACATCAGGATACTCTGATACATCATTACACACCAGGATACTCTGATACATCATTACCCACCAGGATACTCTCATACATCATTACACACCAGGATACTCTGATACATCATTACACATCATTACACACCAGGATACTCTGATACATCATTACCCACCAGGATACTCTGATACATCATTACACACCAGGATACTCTGATACATCATTACACACCAGGATACTCTGATACATCATTACCCACCAGGATACTCTGATACATCATTACCCACCAGGATACTCTGATACATCATTACCCACCAGGATACTCTGATACATCATTACCCACCAGGATACTCTGATACATCATTATACACCAGGATACTCTGATACATCATTACACACCAAGATACTCTGATACATCATTACACACCAGGATACTCTGATACTACATTACACACCAGGATACTCTGATACATCATTACACATCAGGATACTCTGATACATCATTACACACCAGGATACTCTGATACATCATTACACATCATTACACACCAGGATACTCTGATACATCATTACACATCATTACACACCAGGATACTCTGATACATCAATACACACCAGGATACTCTGATACATCATTACCGACCAGGATACTCTGATACATCATTACCCACCAGGATACTCTGACACATCATTACACATCATTACACACCAGGATACTCTGATACATCATTACCCACCAGGATACTCTGATACATCATTACCCAGCAGGATACTCTGATACATCATTACACACCAAGATACTCTGATACATCATTACACACCAGGATACTCTGATACTACATTACACACCAGGATACTCTGATACATCATTACACACCTGGACACTCTGATACATCATTACACACCAGGATACTCTGACACATCATTACACATCATTACCCACCAGGATACTCTGATACATCATTACACATCATTACACACCAGGACACTCTGATACATCATTAAACACCAGGATACTCTGATACATCATTACACACCAGGATACATCATTACCCACCAGGATACTCTGATACATCATTACACACCAGGATACTCTGATACATCATTACACATCATTACACACCAGGACACTCTGATACATCATTAAACACCAGGATACTCTGATACATCATTACACACCAGGATACATCATTACCCACCAGGATACTCTGATACATCATTACACACCAAGATACTCTGATACATCATTACCGACCAGGATACTCTGATACATCATTACACACCAGGATACTCTGATACATCATTACCCACCAGGATACTCTGATACATCATTACACACCAGGATACTCTGATACATCATTACCCACCAGGATACTCTGATACATCATTATACACCAGGATACTCTGATACATCAATACACACCAGGATACTCTGATACATCATTACCCACCAGGATACTCTGATACATCATTACCCACCAGGATACTCTGATACATCATTATACACCAGGATACTCTGATACATCAATACACACCAGGATACTCTGATACATCATTACCCACCAGGATACTCTGATACATCATTACCCACCAGGATACTCTGATACATCATTATACACCAGGATACTCTGATACATCATTACACATCAGGATACTCTGATACATCATTACACACCAGGATACTCTGATACATCATTACCCACCAGGATACTCTGATACATCATTACACACCAGGATACTCTGATACATCATTACACATCATTACACACCAGGATACTCTGATACATCATTACCCACCAGGATACTCTGATACATCATTACACACCAGGATACTCTGATACATCATTACACACCAGGATACTCTGATACATCATTACCCACCAGGATACTCTGATACATCATTACCCACCAGGATACTCTGATACATCATTACCCACCAGGATACTCTGATACATCATTACCCACCAGGATACTCTGATACATCATTATACACCAGGATACTCTGATACATCATTACACACCAAGATACTCTGATACATCATTACACACCAGGATACTCTGATACTACATTACACACCAGGATACTCTGATACATCATTACACATCAGGATACTCTGATACATCATTACACACCAGGATACTCTGATACATCATTACACATCATTACACACCAGGATACTCTGATACATCATTACACACCAGGATACTCTGATACATCATTACACATCATTACACACCAGGATACTCTGATACTACATTACACACCAGGATACTCTGATACATCATTACACATCAGGATACTCTGATACATCATTACACACCAGGATACTCTGATACATCATTACCCACCAGGATACTCTGATACATCATTACACACCAGGATACTCTGATACATCATTACACACCAGGACACTCTGATACATCTTTACACACCAGGATACTCTGATACATCATTACACACCAGGATACTCTGATACATCATTACACACCAGGATACTCTGATACATCATTACACACCAGGATACTCTGATACATCATTACACACCAGGATACTCTGATACATCATTACACACCAGGATACTCTGATACATCATTACACACCAGGATACTCTGATACATCATTACACATCATTACACACCAGGATACTCTGATACATCATTACACATCATTACACACCAGGATACTCTGATACATCATTACACATCATTACACACCAGGATACTCTGATACATCATTACACATCATTACACATCATTACACATCATTACACACCAGGACACTCTGATACATCATTACACATCATTACACACCAGGACACTCTGATACATCATTACCCACCAGGATACTCTGATACATCATTACACATCATTACACACCAGGATACTCTGATACATCATTACCCACCAGGATACTCTGATACATCATTACACACCAGGATACTCTGATACATCAATACACACCAGGATACTCTGATACATCATTACACATCATTACACACCAGGATACTCTGATACATCATTACACACCAGGATACTCTGATACATCATTACACACCAGGATACTCTGATACATCATTACACATCATTACACACCAGGATACTCTGATACATCATTACCCACCAGGATACTCTGACACATCATTACACATCATTACACACCAGGATACTCTGATACATCATTACCCACCAGGATACTCTGATACATCATTACCCAGCAGGATACTCTGATACATCATTACACACCAAGATACTCTGATACATCATTACACACCAGGATACTCTGATACTACATTACACACCAGGATACTCTGATACATCATTACACACCTGGACACTCTGATACATCATTACACACCAGGATACTCTGACACATCATTACACATCATTACCCACCAGGATACTCTGATACATCATTACACATCATTACACACCAGGACACTCTGATACATCATTAAACACCAGGATACTCTGATACATCATTACACACCAGGATACATCATTACCCACCAGGATACTCTGATACATCATTACACACCAGGATACTCTGATACATCATTACACATCATTACACACCAGGACACTCTGATACATCATTAAACACCAGGATACTCTGATACATCATTACACACCAGGATACATCATTACCCACCAGGATACTCTGATACATCATTACACACCAAGATACTCTGATACATCATTACACACCAGGATACTCTGATACATCATTACACACCAGGATACTCTGATACATCATTACCCACCAGGATACTCTGATACATCATTACACACCAGGATACTCTGATACATCATTACCCACCAGGATACTCTGATACATCATTATACACCAGGATACTCTGATACATCAATACACACCAGGATACTCTGATACATCATTACCCACCAGGATACTCTGATTCATCATTACCCACCAGGATACTCTGATACATCATTATACACCAGGATACTCTGATACATCAATACACACCAGGATACTCTGATACATCATTACCCACCAGGATACTCTGATACATCATTACCCACCAGGATACTCTGATACATCATTATACACCAGGATACTCTGATACATCATTACACATCAGGATACTCTGATACATCATTACACACCAGGATACTCTGATACATCATTACCCACCAGGATACTCTGATACATCATTACACACCAGGATACTCTGATACATCATTACACATCATTACACACCAGGATACTCTGATACATCATTACCCACCAGGATACTCTGATACATCATTACACACCAGGATACTCTGATACATCATTACACACCAGGATACTCTGATACATCATTACCCACCAGGATACTCTGATACATCATTACCCACCAGGATACTCTGATACATCATTACCCACCAGGATACTCTGATACATCATTACCCACCAGGATACTCTGATACATCATTATACACCAGGATACTCTGATACATCATTACACACCAAGATACTCTGATACATCATTACACACCAGGATACTCTGATACTACATTACACACCAGGATACTCTGATACATCATTACACATCAGGATACTCTGATACATCATTACACACCAGGATACTCTGATACATCATTACACATCATTACACACCAGGATACTCTGATACATCATTACACACCAGGATACTCTGATACATCATTACACATCATTACACACCAGGATACTCTGATACTACATTACACACCAGGATACTCTGATACATCATTACACATCAGGATACTCTGATACATCATTACACACCAGGATACTCTGATACATCATTACCCACCAGGATACTCTGATACATCATTACACACCAGGATACTCTGATACATCATTACACACCAGGACACTCTGATACATCTTTACACACCAGGATACTCTGATACATCATTACACACCAGGATACTCTGATACATCATTACACACCAGGATACTCTGATACATCATTACACACCAGGATACTCTGATACATCATTACACACCAGGATACTCTGATACATCATTACACACCAGGATACTCTGATACATCATTACACACCAGGATACTCTGATACATCATTACACATCATTACACACCAGGATACTCTGATACATCATTACACATCATTACACACCAGGATACTCTGATACATCATTACACATCATTACACACCAGGATACTCTGATACATCATTACACATCATTACACATCATTACACATCATTACACACCAGGACACTCTGATACATCATTACACATCATTACACACCAGGACACTCTGATACATCATTACACACCAGGATACTCTGATACATCATTACACATCATTACACACCAGGATACTCTGATACATCATTACCCACCAGGATACTCTGATACATCATTACACACCAGGATACTCTGATACATCAATACACACCAGGATACTCTGATACATCATTACACATCATTACACACCAGGATACTCTGATACATCATTACACACCAGGATACTCTGATACATCATTACACACCAGGATACTCTGATACATGATTACACACCAGGATACTCTGATACATCATTACACACCAGGATACTCTGATACATCATTACACATCATTACACACCAGGATACTCTGATACATCAATACACACCAGGATACTCTAATACATCATTACCGACCAGGATACTCTGATACATCATTACCCACCAGGATACTCTGACACATCATTACACATCATTACACACCAGGATACTCTGATACATCATTACCCACCAGGATACTCTGATACATCATTACCCACCAGGATACTCTGATACATCATTACACACCAGGACACTCTGATACATCATTACACACCAAGATACTCTGATACATCATTACACACCAGGATACTCTGATACATCATTACACATCATTACCCTCCAGGATACTCTGATACATCATTACCCACCAGGATACTCTGATACATCATTACACACCAAGATACTCTGATACATCATTACACACCAGGATACTCTGATACATCATTACACATCATTACACACCAGGATACTCTGATACATCATTACACACCAGGACACTCTGATACATCATTACACACCAAGATACTCTGATACATCATTACACACCAGGATACTCTGATACATCATTACACACCAGGATACTCTGATACATCATTACACATCATTACACACCAGGATACTCTGATACATCATTAAACACCAGGATACTCTGATACATCATTACCCACCAGGATACTCTGATACATCATTACACACCAGGATACTCTGATACATCATTACACACCAGGACACTCTGATACATCTTTACACACCAGGATACTCTGATACATCATTACACACCAGGATACTCTGATACATCATTACACACCAGGATACTCTGATACATCATTACACACCAGGATACTCTGATACATCATTACACACCAGGATACTCTGATACATCATTACACACCAGGATACTCTGATACATCATTACACATCATTACACACCAGGATACTCTGATACATCATTACACATCATTACACACCAGGATACTCTGATACATCATTACACATCATTACACACCAGGATACTCTGATACATCATTACACATCATTACACATCATTACACATCATTACACACCAGGACACTCTGATACATCATTACACATCATTACACACCAGGACACTCTGATACATCATTACACACCAGGATACTCTGATACATCATTACACATCATTACACACCAGGATACTCTGATACATCATTACCCACCAGGATACTCTGATACATCATTACACACCAGGATACTCTGATACATCAATACACACCAGGATACTCTGATACATCATTACACACCAGGATACTCTGATACATCAATACACACCAGGATACTCTGATACATCAATACACACCAGGATACTCTGATACATCATTACACACCAGGATACTCTGATACATCATTACACATCATTACACACCTGGACACTCTGATACATCATTACACACCAGGATACTCTGACACATCATTACACATCATTACCCACCAGGATACTCTGATACATCATTACACATCATTACACACCAGGACACTCTGATACATCATTAAACACCAGGATACTCTGATACATCATTACACACCAGGATACATCATTACCCACCAGGATACTCTGATACATCATTACACACCAGGATACTCTGATACATCATTACACATCATTACACACCAGGACACTCTGATACATCATTACACACCAAGATACTCTGATACATCATTACCGACCAGGATACTCTGATACATCATTACCCACCAGGATACTCTGATACATCATTACCCACCAGGATACTCTGATACATCATTACACACCAGGATACTCTGATACATCATTACCCACCAGGATACTCTGATACATCATTATACACCAGGATACTCTGATACATCAATACACACCAGGATACTCTGATACATCATTACCCACCAGGATACTCTGATACATCATTACACACCAAGATACTCTGATACATCATTACCGACCAGGATACTCTGATACATCATTACACACCAGGATACTCTGATACATCATTACCCACCAGGATACTCTGATACATCATTATACACCAGGATACTCTGATACATCAATACACACCAGGATACTCTGATACATCATTACCCACCAGGATACTCTGATACATCATTACCCACCAGGATACTCTGATACATCATTATACACCAGGATACTCTGATACATCATTACACATCAGGATACTCTGATACATCATTACACACCAGGATACTCTGATACATCATTACACATCATTACACACCAGGATACTCTGATACATCATTACCCACCAGGATACTCTGATACATCATTACACACCAGGATACTCTGATACATCATTACACACCAGGATACTCTGATACATCATTACCCACCAGGATACTCTGATACATCATTACCCACCAGGATACTCTGATACATCATTACCCACCAGGATACTCTGATACATCATTACCCACCAGGATACTCTGATACATCATTATACACCAGGATACTCTGATACATCATTACACACCAAGATACTCTGATACATCATTACACACCAGGATACTCTGATACTACATTACACACCAGGATACTCTGATACATCATTACACATCAGGATACTCTGATACATCATTACACACCAGGATACTCTGATACATCATTACACATCATTACACACCAGGATACTCTGATACATCATTACACATCATTACACACCAGGATACTCTGATACATCAATACACACCAGGATACTCTGATACATCATTACCGACCAGGATACTCTGATACATCATTACCCACCAGGATACTCTGACACATCATTACACATCATTACACACCAGGATACTCTGATACATCATTACCCACCAGGATACTCTGATACATCATTACCCAGCAGGATACTCTGATACATCATTACACACCAAGATACTCTGATACATCATTACACACCAGGATACTCTGATACTACATTACACACCAGGATACTCTGATACATCATTACACACCTGGACACTCTGATACATCATTACACACCAGGATACTCTGACACATCATTACACATCATTACCCACCAGGATACTCTGATACATCATTACACATCATTACACACCAGGACACTCTGATACATCATTAAACACCAGGATACTCTGATACATCATTACACACCAGGATACATCATTACCCACCAGGACACTCTGATACATCATTATACACCAGGATACTCTGATACATCATTACACACCAGGACACTCTGATACATCATTAAACACCAGGACACTCTGATACATCATTACACACCAGGATACTCTGATACATCATTACACATCAGGATACTCTGATACATCATTACACACCAAGATACTCTGATACATCATTACACACCAGGATACTCTGATACATCATTACACACCAGGATACTCTGATACATCATTACACATCATTACACACCAGGACACTCTGATACATCATTAAACACCAGGATACTCTGATACATCATTACACACCAGGATACATCATTACCCACCAGGATACTCTGATACATCATTACACACCAAGATACTCTGATACATCATTACCGACCAGGATACTCTGATACATCATTACACACCAGGATACTCTGATACATCATTACCCACCAGGATACTCTGATACATCATTACACACCAGGATACTCTGATACATCATTACCCACCAGGATACTCTGATACATCATTATACACCAGGATACTCTGATACATCAATACACACCAGGATACTCTGATACATCATTACCCACCAGGATACTCTGATACATCATTACCCACCAGGATACTCTGATACATCATTATACACCAGGATACTCTGATACATCAATACACACCAGGATACTCTGATACATCATTACCCACCAGGATACTCTGATACATCATTACCCACCAGGATACTCTGATACATCATTATACACCAGGATACTCTGATACATCATTACACATCAGGATACTCTGATACATCATTACACACCAGGATACTCTGATACATCATTACCCACCAGGATACTCTGATACATCATTACACACCAGGATACTCTGATACATCATTACACATCATTACACACCAGGATACTCTGATACATCATTACCCACCAGGATACTCTGATACATCATTACACACCAGGATACTCTGATACATCATTACACACCAGGATACTCTGATACATCATTACCCACCAGGATACTCTGATACATCATTACCCACCAGGATACTCTGATACATCATTACCCACCAGGATACTCTGATACATCATTACCCACCAGGATACTCTGATACATCATTATACACCAGGATACTCTGATACATCATTACACACCAAGATACTCTGATACATCATTACACACCAGGATACTCTGATACTACATTACACACCAGGATACTCTGATACATCATTACACATCAGGATACTCTGATACATCATTACACACCAGGATACTCTGATACATCATTACACATCATTACACACCAGGATACTCTGATACATCATTACACACCAGGATACTCTGATACATCATTACACATCATTACACACCAGGATACTCTGATACTACATTACACACCAGGATACTCTGATACATCATTACACATCAGGATACTCTGATACATCATTACACACCAGGATACTCTGATACATCATTACACATCATTACACACCAGGATACTCTGATACATCATTACACACCAGGATGCTCTGATACATAATTACACACCAGGATACTCTGATACATCATTACACACCAGGATACTCTGATACATCATTACACACCAGGATACTCTGATACATCATTACACATCATTACACACCAGGATACTCTGATACATCAATACACACCAGGATACTCTGATACATCATTACCGACCAGGATACTCTGATACATCATTACCCACCAGGATACTCTGACACATCATTACACATCATTACACACCAGGATACTCTGATACATCATTACCCACCAGGATACTCTGATACATCATTACCCACCAGGATACTCTGATACATCATTACACACCAAGATACTCTGATACATCATTACACACCAGGATACTCTGATACATCATTACACATCATTACCCTCCAGGATACTCTGATAAATCATTACCCACCAGGATACTCTGATACATCATTACACACCAGGATACTCTGATACATCATTACACACCAGGATACTCTGATACATCATTACACATCATTACACACCAGGATACTCTGATACATCATTACACACCAGGACACTCTGATACATCATTACACACCAAGATACTCTGATACATCATTACACACCAGGATACTCTGATACATCATTACACACCAGGATACTCTGATACATCATTACACACCAGGATACTCTGATACATCATTACACATCATTACACACCAGGATACTCTGATACATCATTAAACACCAGGATACTCTGATACATCATTACCCACCAGAATACTCTGATACATCATTACACACCAGGATACTCTGATACATCATTACACACCAGGACACTCTGATACATCATTACACACCAGGATACTCTGATACATCATTACACACCAGGATACTCTGATACATCATTACACACCAGGATACTCTGATACATCATTACACACCAGGATACTCTGATACATCATTACCCACCAGGATACTCTGATACATCATTACACACCAGGATACTCTGATACATCATTACACACCAGGATACTCTGATACATCATTACACATCATTACACACCAGGATACTCTGATACATCATTACACATCATTACACACCAGGATACTCTGATACATCATTACACATCATTACACACCAGGATACTCTGATACATCATTACACATCATTACACATCATTACACATCATTACACACCAGGACACTCTGATACATCATTACACATCATTACACACCAGGACACTCTGATACATCATTACACACCAGGATACTCTGATACATCATTACACATCATTACACACCAGGATACTCTGATACATCATTACCCACCAGGATACTCTGATACATCATTACACACCAGGATACTCTGATACATCAATACACACCAGGATACTCTGATACATCATTACACACCAGGATACTCTGATACATCAATACACACCAGGATACTCTGATACATCAATACACACCAGGATACTCTGATACATCATTACACACCAGGATACTCTGATACATCATTACACATCATTACACACCAGGACACTCTGATACATCATTACACACCAGGATACTCTGACACATCATTACACATCATTACCCACCAGGATACTCTGATACATCATTACACATCATTACACACCAGGACACTCTGATACATCATTAAACACCAGGATACTCTGATACATCATTACCCACCAGGATACTCTGATACATCATTACACACCAGGATACTCTGATACATCATTACACATCATTACACACCAGGACACTCTGATACATCATTACACACCAAGATACTCTGATACATCATTACCGACCAGGATACTCTGATACATCATTACACACCAGGATACTCTGATACATCATTACCCACCAGGATACTCTGATACATCATTACACACCAGGATACTCTGATACATCATTACCCACCAGGATACTCTGATACATCATTATACACCAGGATACTCTGATACATCAATACACACCAGGATACTCTGATACATCATCACCCACCAGGATACTCTGATACATCATTACCCACCAGGATACTCTGATACATCATTATACACCAGGATACTCTGATACATCAATACACACCAGGATACTCTGATACATCATTACCCACCAGGATACTCTGATACATCATTACCCACCAGGATACTCTGATACATCATTATACACCAGGATACTCTGATACATCATTACACATCAGGATACTCTGATACATCATTACACACCAGGATACTCTGATACATCATTACACATCATTACACACCAGGATACTCTGATACATCATTACACACCAGGATACTCTGATACATCATTACACACCAGGATACTCTGATACATCATTACACACCAGGATACTCTGATACATCATTACACACCAGGATACTCTGATACATCATTACACATCATTACACACCAGGATACTCTGATACATCAATACACACCAGGATACTCTGATACATCATTACCGACCAGGATACTCTGATACATCATTACCCACCAGGATACTCTGACACATCATTACACATCATTACACACCAGCATACTCTGATACATCATTACCCACCAGGATACTCTGATACATCATTACCCACCAGGATACTCTGATACATCATTACACACCAAGATACTCTGATACATCATTACACACCAGGATACTCTGATACATCATTACACATCATTACCCTCCAGGATACTCTGATACATCATTACCCACCAGGATACTCTGATACATCATTACACACCAGGATACTCTGATACATCATTACACACCAGGATACTCTGATACATCATTACACATCATTACACACCAGGATACTCTGATACATCATTACACACCAGGACACTCTGATACATCATTACACACCAAGATACTCTGATACATCATTACACACCAGGATACTCTGATACATCATTACACACCAGGATACTCTGATACATCATTACACACCAGGATACTCTGATACATCATTACACATCATTACACACCAGGATACTCTGTTACATCATTAAACACCAGGATACTCTGATACATCATTACCCACCAGGATACTCTGATACATCATTACACACCAGGATACTCTGATACATCATTACACACCAGGACACTCTGATACATCATTACACACCAGGATACTCTGATACATCATTACACACCAGGATACTCTGATACATCATTACACACCAGGATACTCTGATACATCATTACACACCAGGATACTCTGATACATCATTACCCACCAGGATACTCTGATACATCATTACACACCAGGATACTCTGATACATCATTACACACCAGGATACTCTGATACATTATTACACATCATTACACACCAGGATACTCTGATACATCATTACACATCATTACACACCAGGATACTCTGATATGTCATTACACATCATTACACACCAGGATACTCTGATACATCATTACACATCATTACACATCATTACACATCATTACACACCAGGACACTCTGATACATCATTACACATCATTACACACCAGGATACTCTGATACATCATTACACACCAGGATACTCTGATACATCATTACACATCATTACACACCAGGACACTCTGATACATCATTACACACCAGAATACTCTGATACATCATTACACACCAGGATACTCTGATACATCATTACACATCATTACACACCAGGACACTCTGATACATCATTACACACCAGGATACTCTGATACATCATTACACACCAGGATACTCTGATACATCATTACACACCAGGATACTCTGATACATCATTACCCACCAGGATACTCTGATACATCATTACACATCAGGATACTCTGATACATCATTACCCACCAGGATACTCTGATACATCAATACACACCAGGATACTCTGATACATCATTACACACCAGGATACTCTGATACATCATTACACATCATTACACACCAGGACACTCTGATACATCATTACACACCAGGATACTCTGACACATCATTACACATCATTACCCACCAGGATACTCTGATACATCATTACACATCATTACACACCAGGACACTCTGATACATCATTAAACACCAGGATACTCTGATACATCATTACACACCAGGATACATCATTACCCACCAGGATACTCTGATACATCATTACACACCAGGATACTCTGATACATCATTACACATCATTACACACCAGGACACTCTGATACATCATTACACACCAGGATACTCTGATACATCATTACACACCAAGATACTCTGATACATCATTACACACCAAGATACTCTGATACATCATTACCCACCAGGATACTCTGATACATCAATACACACCAGGATACTCTGACACATCATTACACATCATTACCCACCAGGATACTCTGATACATCATTACACATCATTACACACCAGGACACTCTGATACATCATTACACACCAGGATACTCTGACACATCATTACACATCATTACCCACCAGGATACTCTGATACATCATTACACATCATTACACACCAGGACACTCTGATACATCATTAAACACCAGGATACTCTGATACATCATTACACACCAGGATACATCATTACCCACCAGGATACTCTGATACATCATTACACACCAGGATACTCTGATACATCATTACACATCATTACACACCAGGATACTCTGATACATCATTACACATCATTACACACCAGGATACTCTGATACATCATTACCCACCAGGATACTCTGATACATCATTACACACCAGGATACTCTGATACATCAATACACACCAGGATACTCTGATACATCATTACACACCAGGATACTCTGATACATCAATACACACCAGGATACTCTGATACATCAATACACACCAGGATACTCTGATACATCATTACACACCAGGATACTCTGATACATCATTACACATCATTACACACCAGGACACTCTGATACATCATTACACACCAGGATACTCTGACACATCATTACACATCATTACCCACCAGGATACTCTGATACATCATTACACATCATTACACACCAGGACACTCTGATACATCATTAAACACCAGGATACTCTGATACATCATTACCCACCAGGATACTCTGATACATCATTACACACCAGGATACTCTGATACATCATTACACATCATTACACACCAGGACACTCTGATACATCATTACACACCAAGATACTCTGATACATCATTACCGACCAGGATACTCTGATACATCATTACACACCAGGATACTCTGATACATCATTACCCACCAGGATACTCTGATACATCATTACACACCAGGATACTCTGATACATCATTACCCACCAGGATACTCTGATACATCATTATACACCAGGATACTCTGATACATCAATACACACCAGGATACTCTGATACATCATCACCCACCAGGATACTCTGATACATCATTACCCACCAGGATACTCTGATACATCATTATACACCAGGATACTCTGATACATCAATACACACCAGGATACTCTGATACATCATTACCCACCAGGATACTCTGATACATCATTACCCACCAGGATACTCTGATACATCATTATACACCAGGATACTCTGATACATCATTACACATCAGGATACTCTGATACATCATTACACACCAGGATACTCTGATACATCATTACACATCATTACACACCAGGATACTCTGATACATCATTACACACCAGGATACTCTGATACATCATTACACACCAGGATACTCTGATACATCATTACACACCAGGATACTCTGATACATCATTACACACCAGGATACTCTGATACATCATTACACATCATTACACACCAGGATACTCTGATACATCAATACACACCAGGATACTCTGATACATCATTACCGACCAGGATACTCTGATACATCATTACCCACCAGGATACTCTGACACATCATTACACATCATTACACACCAGCATACTCTGATACATCATTACCCACCAGGATACTCTGATACATCATTACCCACCAGGATACTCTGATACATCATTACACACCAAGATACTCTGATACATCATTACACACCAGGATACTCTGATACATCATTACACATCATTACCCTCCAGGATACTCTGATACATCATTACCCACCAGGATACTCTGATACATCATTACACACCAGGATACTCTGATACATCATTACACACCAGGATACTCTGATACATCATTACACATCATTACACACCAGGATACTCTGATACATCATTACACACCAGGACACTCTGATACATCATTACACACCAAGATACTCTGATACATCATTACACACCAGGATACTCTGATACATCATTACACACCAGGATACTCTGATACATCATTACACACCAGGATACTCTGATACATCATTACACATCATTACACACCAGGATACTCTGTTACATCATTAAACACCAGGATACTCTGATACATCATTACCCACCAGGATACTCTGATACATCATTACACACCAGGATACTCTGATACATCATTACACACCAGGACACTCTGATACATCATTACACACCAGGATACTCTGATACATCATTACACACCAGGATACTCTGATACATCATTACACACCAGGATACTCTGATACATCATTACACACCAGGATACTCTGATACATCATTACCCACCAGGATACTCTGATACATCATTACACACCAGGATACTCTGATACATCATTACACACCAGGATACTCTGATACATTATTACACATCATTACACACCAGGATACTCTGATACATCATTACACATCATTACACACCAGGATACTCTGATATGTCATTACACATCATTACACACCAGGATACTCTGATACATCATTACACATCATTACACATCATTACACATCATTACACACCAGGACACTCTGATACATCATTACACATCATTACACACCAGGATACTCTGATACATCATTACACACCAGGATACTCTGATACATCATTACACATCATTACACACCAGGACACTCTGATACATCATTACACACCAGAATACTCTGATACATCATTACACACCAGGATACTCTGATACATCATTACACATCATTACACACCAGGACACTCTGATACATCATTACACACCAGGATACTCTGATACATCATTACACACCAGGATACTCTGATACATCATTACACACCAGGATACTCTGATACATCATTACCCACCAGGATACTCTGATACATCATTACACATCAGGATACTCTGATACATCATTACCCACCAGGATACTCTGATACATCAATACACACCAGGATACTCTGATACATCATTACACACCAGGATACTCTGATACATCATTACACATCATTACACACCAGGACACTCTGATACATCATTACACACCAGGATACTCTGACACATCATTACACATCATTACCCACCAGGATACTCTGATACATCATTACACATCATTACACACCAGGACACTCTGATACATCATTAAACACCAGGATACTCTGATACATCATTACACACCAGGATACATCATTACCCACCAGGATACTCTGATACATCATTACACACCAGGATACTCTGATACATCATTACACATCATTACACACCAGGACACTCTGATACATCATTACACACCAGGATACTCTGATACATCATTACACACCAAGATACTCTGATACATCATTACACACCAAGATACTCTGATACATCATTACCCACCAGGATACTCTGATACATCAATACACACCAGGATACTCTGATACATCATTACCGACCAGGATACTCTGATACATCATTACCCACCAGGATACTCTGATACATCATTACACACCAGGATACTCTGATACATCATTACCCACCAGGATACTCTGATACATCATTACACACCAGGATACTCTGATACATCATTACCCACCAGGATACTCTGATACATCATTATACACCAGGATACTCTGATACATCAATACACACCAGGATACTCTGATACATCATTACCCACCAGGATACTCTGATTACATCATTACCCACCAGGATACTCTGATACATCATTATACACCAGGATACTCTGATACATCAATACACACCAGGATACTCTGATACATCATTACCCACCAGGATACTCTGATACATCATTATACACCAGGATACTCTGATACATCATTACACATCAGGATACTCTGATACATCATTACACACCAGGATACTCTGATACATCATTACACATCATTACACACCAGGATACTCTGATACATCATTACCCACCAGGATACTCTGATACATCATTACACACCAGGATACTCTGATACATCATTACACACCAGGATACTCTGATACATCATTACCCACCAGGATACTCTGATACATCATTACCCACCAGGATACTCTGATACATCATTACCCACCAGGATACTCTGATACATCATTACCCACCAGGATACTCTGATACATCATTATACACCAGGATACTCTGATACATCATTACACACCAAGATACTCTGATACATCATTACACACCAGGATACTCTGATACATCATTACACACCAGGATACTCTGCTACATCATTACACATCAGGATACTCTGATACATCATTACACACCAGGATACTCTGATACATCATTACCCATCATTACACACCAGGATACTCTGATACATCATTACATACCAGGATACTCTGATACATCATTACACATCAGGATACTCTGATACATCATTACACACCAGGATACTCTGATACATCATTACACATCAGGATACTCTGATACATCATTACACATCAGGATACTCTGATACATCATTACCCACCAGGATACTCTGATACATCATTACCCACCAGGATACTCTGATACATCATTACACACCAGGACACTCTGATACATCATTACACACCAAGATACTCTGATACATCATTACACACCAAGATACTCTGATACATCATTACCCACCAGGATACTCTGATACATCAATACACACCAGGATACTCTGATACATCATTACACACCAGGATACTCTGATACATCATTACCCACCAGGATACTCTGATACATCATTACACACCAGGATACTCTGATACATCATTACCCACCAGGATACTCTGATACATCATTACACACCAGGATACTCTGATACATCATTACCCACCAGGATACTCTGATACATCATTATACACCAGGATACTCTGATACATCAATACACACCAGGATACTCTGATACATCATTACCCACCAGGATACTCTGATACATCATTACCCACCAGGATACTCTGATACATCATTATACACCAGGATACTCTGATACATCAATACACACCAGGATACTCTGATACATCATTACCCACCAGGATACTCTGATACATCATTATACACCAGGATACTCTGATACATCATTACACATCAGGATACTCTGATACATCATTACACACCAGGATACTCTGATACATCATTACACATCATTACACACCAGGATACTCTGATACATCATTACCCACCAGGATACTCTGATACATCATTACACACCAGGATACTCTGATACATCATTACACACCAGGATACTCTGATACATCATTACCCACCAGGATACTCTGATACATCATTACCCACCAGGATACTCTGATACATCATTACCCACCAGGATACTCTGATACATCATTACCCACCAGGATACTCTGATACATCATTATACACCAGGATACTCTGATACATCATTACACACCAAGATACTCTGATACATCATTACACACCAGGATACTCTGATACATCATTACACACCAGGATACTCTGATACATCATTACACATCAGGATACTCTGATACATCATTACACACCAGGATACTCTGATACATCATTACACATCAGGATACTCTGATACATCATTACCCACCAGGATACTCTGATACATCATTACACACCAGGATACTCTGATACATCATTATACACCAGGATACTCTGATACATCATTACACATCAGGATACTCTGATACATCATTACACATCAGGATACTCTGATACATCATTACACACCAGGATACTCTGATACATCATTACACATCATTACACACCAGGATACTCTGATACATCATTACACACCAGGATACTCTGATACATCATTACACACCAGGATACTCTGATACATCATTACACATCATTACACACCAGGATACTCTGATACATCATTACACACCAGGATACTCTGATACATCATTACACATCATTACACACCAGGATACTCTGATACATCATTACACACCAGGATACTCTGATACATCATTACACATCATTACACACCAGGATACTCTGATACATCATTATACACCAGGATACTCTGATACATCATTACACACCAGGATACTCTGATACATCATTACACACCAGGACACTCTGATACATCATTACCCACCAGGATACTCTGATACATCATTACACACCAGGATGCTCTGATACATCATTACACACCAGGACACTCTGATACATCATTACCCACCAGGATACTCTGATACATCATTACACATCATTACACACCAGGATGCTCTGATACATCATTACACACCAGGATACTCTGATACATCATTACACACCAGGATACTCTGATACATCATTACACACCAGGACACTCTGATACATCATTACCCACCAGGATACTCTGATACATCATTACACATCATTACACACCAGGATACTCTGATACATCATTACACACCAGGATACTCTGATACATCATTACACACCAGGATACTCTGATACATCATTACACACCAGGACACTCTGATACATCATTACCCACCAGGATACTCTGATACATCATTACACATCATTACACACCAGGATACTCTGATACATCATTACACACCAGGATACTCTGATACATCATTACCCACCAGGATACTCTGATACATCATTACACATCATTAAACACCAGGATACTCTGACACATCATTACACACCAGGATACTCTGATACATCATTACACACCAGGATACTCTGATACATCATTACACACCAGGATACTCTGATACATCATTACACATCATTACACACCAGGATACTCTGATACATCATTACACACCAGGATACTCTGATACATCATTACACACCAGGATACTCTGATACATCATTACACACCAGGATACTCTGATACATCATTACAAACCAGGATACTCTGACACATCATTACACACCAGGATACTCTGATACATCATTACACACCAGGATACTCTGATACATCATTACACACCAGGATACTCTGATACATCATTACACACCAGGATACATCATTACACACCAGGATACTCTGATACATCATTACACATCATTACACACCAGGATACTCTGATACATCATTACACATCATTACACACCAGGATACTCTGATACATCATTACACACCAGGATACTCTGATACATCATTACCCACCAGGATACTCTGATACATCATTACACATCATTACACACCAGGACACTCTGACACATCATTACACACCAGGATACTCTGATACATCATTACACATCATTACACACCAGGATACTCTGATACATCATTACACACCAGGATACTCTGATACATCATTACACACCAGGATACTCTGATACATCATTACACACCAGGATACTCTGATACATCATTACACACCAGGATACTCTGATACATCATTGCACACCAGGATACTCTGATACATCATTACACATCAGGATACTCTGATACATCATTACCCACCAGGATACTCTGATACATCATTACACATCATTATACACCAGGATACTCTGATACATCATTACACACCAGGATACTCTGATACATCATTACCCACCAGGATACTCTGATACATCATTACCCACCAGGATACTCTGATACATCATTACACACCAGGATACTCTGATACATCATTACACATCATTACACACCAGGACACTCTGATACATCATTACACACCAGGATACTCTGATACATCATTACACATCATTACACACCAGGATACTCTGATACATCATTACACATCATTACACACCAGGATACTCTGATACATCATTACACACCAGGATACTCTGATACGTCATTACACACCAGGATACTCTGATACATCATTACCCACCAGGATACTCTGATACATCATTACACATCATTAAACACCAGGATACTCTGACACATCATTACACACCAGGATACTCTGATACATCATTACACATCATTACACACCAGGATACTCTGATACATCATTACACACCAGGATACTCTGATACATCATTACACATCATTACACACCAGGATACTCTGATACATCATTACCCACCAGGATACCCTGATACATCATTACACACCAGGACACTCTGATACATCATTACACACCAGGATACTCTGATACATCATTACACACCAGGATACTCTGATACATCATTACACACCAGGATACTCTGATACATCATTACACACCAGGATACTCTGATACATCATTACACACCAGGATACTCTGATACATCATTACACACCAGGATACTCTGATACATCATTACACATCATTACACACCAGGATACTCTGACACATCATTACACACCAGGATACTCTGATACATCATTACACACCAGGATACTCTGACACATCATTACACACCAGGATACTCTGACACATCATTACACACCAGGATACTCTGATACATCATTACACACCAGGATACTCTGATACATCATTACACACCAGGATACATCATTACACACCAGGATACTCTGATACATCATTACACACCAGGATACTCTGATACATCATTATACACCAGGATACTCTGATACATCATTACACACCAGGACACTCTGATACATCATTACACATCATTACACACCAGGATAATCTGATACATCATTACACACCAGGATACTCTGATACATCATTACACACCAGGATACTCTGATACACCATTACACATCATTACACACCAGGATACTCTGATACATCATTACACACCAGGATACTCTGATACATCATTACACACCAGGACACTCTGATACATCATTACACACCAGGATACATCATTACACACCAGGATACTCTGATACATCATTACACACCAGGATACTCTGATACATCATTACACACCAGGATACTCTGATACATCATTACACATCATTACACACCAGGATACTCTGATACATCATTACACACCAGGATACTCTGATACATCATTACACACCAGGATACTCTGATACATCATTACACACCAGGATACTCTGACACATCATTACACATCATTACACACCAGGATACTCTGATACATCATTACACACCAGGATACATCATTACACACCAGGATACTCTGATACATCATTACACACCAGGATACTCTGATACATCATTACACATCATTACACACCAGGATACTCTGATACATCATTACACACCAGGATACTCTGACACATCATTACACACCAGGATACTCTGATACATCATTACACACCAGGATACTCTGATACATCATTACACATCATTACACACCAGGATACTCTGATACATCATTACCCACCAGGATACTCTGATACATCATTACACACCAGGATACTCTGATACATCATTACACACCAGGATACTCTGATACATCATTACACACCAAGATACTCTGATACATCATTACACATCATTACACACCAGGATACTCTGATACATCATTACACATCATTACACACCAGGATACTCTGATACATCATTACACACCAGGATACTCTGATACATCATTACACATCATTACACACCAGGATACTCTGATACATCATTACACACCAGGATACTCTGATACATCATTACACACCAGGATACTCTGATACATCATTACACACCAGGATACTCTGATACATCATTACACACCAGGATACTCTGATACATCATTAAACACCAGGATACTCTGATACATCATTACCCAAAAGGAAACTCTGATACATCATTACACACCAGGATACTCTGATACATCATTACACACCAGGATACTCTGATACATCATTACACATCATTACACACCAGGATACTCTGACACATCATTACACACCAGGACACTCTGATACATCATTACACACCAGGATACATCATTACACACCAGGATACTCTGATACATCATTACACATCATTACACACCAGGATACTCTGATACATCATTAAACACCAGGATACTCTGATACATCATTACACATCATTACACACCAGGATACTCTGATACATCATTACACACCAGGATACTCTGATACATCATTACACACCAGGATACTCTGATACATAATTACACACCAGGATACATCATTACACACCAGGATACTCTGATACATCATTAAACACCAGGATACTCTGATACATCATTACACACCAGGATACTCTGATACATCATTATACACCAGGATACTCTGATACATCATTACACACCAGGATACTCTGATACATCATTACACACCAGGATACTCTGATACATCATTACACACCAAGATACTCTGATACATCATTACACATCATTACACACCAGGATACTCTGATACATCATTACCGACCAGGATACTCTGATACATCATTACACACCAGGATACTCTGACACATCATTACACATCATTACCCTCCAGGATACTCTGATACATCATTAAACACCAGGATACTCTGATACATCATTACACATCATTACACACCAGGATACTCTGATACATCATTACACATCATTACACACCAGGATACTCTGATACATCATTACCGACCAGGATACTCTGATACATCATTATACACCAGGATACTCTGATACATCATTACACACCAGGATACTCTGATACATCATTACACACCAGGATACTCTGACACATCATTACACATCATTACCCTCCAGGATACTCTGATACATCATTAAACACCAGGATACTCTGTTACATCATTACACATCATTACACACCAGGATACTCTGATACATCATTACCCACCAGGATACTCTGACACATCATTACACACCAGGATACTCTGATACATCATTACACACCAGGATACTCTGATACATCATTAAACACCAGGATACTCTGATACATCATTACACACCAGGATACTCTGATACATCATTATACACCAGGATACTCTGATACATCATTACACACCAGGATACTCTGATACATCATTACACACCAGGATACTCTGACACATCATTACACACCAGGATACTCTGATACATCATTACACATCATTACACATCATTACACACCAGGATACTCTGATACATCATTACACATCATTACACATCATTACACATCATTACACACCAGGATACTCTGATACATCATTACACACCAGGATACTCTGACACATCATTACACACCAGGATACTCTGACACATCATTACACATCATTACACACCAGGATACTCTGATACATCATTAAACACCAGGATACTCTGACACATCATTACACACCAGGATACTCTGATACATCATTATACACCAGGATACTCTGATACATCATTACACACCAGGATACTCTGATACATCATTACACACCAGGATACTCTGATACATCATTACACACCAGGATACTCTGATACATCATTACCCACCAGGATACTCTGATACATCATTACACACCAGGATACTCTGATACATCATTACACACCAGGATACTCTGATACATCATTACACATCATTACACACCAGGATACTCTGATACATCATTACACACCAGGATACTCTGATACATCATTACACACCAGGATACTCTGATACATCATTACACATCATTACACACCAGGACACTCTGATACATCATTACACACCAGGATACTCTGATACATCATTACACACCAGGATACTCTGATACATCATTACACACCAGGATACTCTGATACATCATTACCCACCAGGATACTCTGATACATCATTACACACCAGGATACTCTGATACATCAATACACACCAGGATACTCTGATACATCATTACACACCAGGATACTCTGATACATCAATACACACCAGGATACTCTGATACATCAATACACACCAGGATACTCTGATACATCATTACACACCAGGATACTCTGATACATCATTACACATCATTACACACCAGGACACTCTGATACATCATTACACACCAGGATACTCTGACACATCATTACACATCATTACCCACCAGGATACTCTGATACATCATTACACATCATTACACACCAGGACACTCTGATACATCATTAAACACCAGGATACTCTGATACATCATTACACACCAGGATACATCATTACCCACCAGGATACTCTGATACATCATTACACACCAGGATACTCTGATACATCATTACACATCATTACACACCAGGACACTCTGATACATCATTACACACCAGGATACTCTGATACATCATTACACACCAGGATACTCTGATACATCATTACACACCAGGATACTCTGATACATCATTACACACCAGGATACTCTGATACATCATTACACATCATTACACACCAGGATACTCTGATGCATCATTACACACCAGGATACTCTGATACATCATTACACACCAGGATACTCTGATACATCATTACACACCAGGATACTCTGATACATCATTACACATCATTACACACCAGGATACTCTGATACATCATTACACACCAGGACACTCTGATACATCATTACACACCAAGATACTCTGATACATCATTAACGACCAGGATACATCATTACACACCAGGATACTCTGATACATCATTACCCACCAGGATACTCTGATACATCATTATACACCAGGATACTCTGATACATCAATACACACCAGGATACTCTGATACATCATTACCCACCAGGATACTCTGATACATCATTACACACCAGGATACTCTGATACATCATTACACACCAAGATACTCTGATACATCATTACCGACCAGGATACTCTGATACATCATTACACACCAGGATACTCTGATACATCATTACACACCAGGATACTCTGATACATCATTACCCTCCAGGATACTCTGATACATCATTACACACAAGGATACTCTGATACATCATTACCCACCAGGATACTCTGATACATCATTATACACCAGGATACTCTGATACATCAATACACACCAGGATACTCTGATACATCATTACCCACCAGGATACTCTGATACATCATTACCCACCAGGATACTCTGATACATCATTATACACCAGGATACTCTGATACATCAATACACACCAGGATACTCTGATACATCATTACCCACCAGGATACTCTGATACATCATTACCCACCAGGATACTCTGATACATCATTATACACCAGGATACTCTGATACATCATTACACATCAGGATACTCTGATACATCATTACACACCAGGATACTCTGATACATCATTACACATCATTACACACCAGGATACTCTGATACATCATTACCCACCAGGATACTCTGATACATCATTACACACCAGGATACTCTGATACATCATTACACACCAGGATACTCTGATACATCATTACCCACCAGGATACTCTGATACATCATTACACACCAGGATACTCTGATACATCATTACCCACCAGGATACTCTGATACATCATTATACACCAGGATACTCTGATACATCATTACACACCAAGATACTCTGATACATCATTACACACCAGGATACTCTGATACATCATTACACACCAGGATACTCTGATACATCATTACACATCAGGATACTCTGATACATCATTACACACCAGGATACTCTGATACATCATTATACACCAGGATACTCTGATACATCATTACACACCAAGATACTCTGATACATCATTACACACCAGGATACTCTGATACATCATTACACACCAGGATACTCTGATACATCATTACACATCAGGATACTCTGATACATCATTACACACCAGGATACTCTGATACATCATTACACATCATTACACACCAGGATACTCTGATACATCATTACACACCAGGATACTCTGATACATCATTACACATCAGGATACTCTGATACATCATTACACATCAGGATACTCTGATACATCATTACACACCAGGATACTCTGATACATCAATACACACCAGGATACTCTGATACATCATTACCCACCAGGATACTCTGATACATCATTACCCACCAGGATACTCTGATACATCATTATACACCAGGATACTCTGATACATCATTACACATCAGGATACTCTGATACATCATTACACACCAGGATACTCTGATACATCATTACACATCATTACACACCAGGATACTCTGATACATCATTACACACCAGGATACTCTGATACATCATTACACACCAGGATACTCTGATACATCATTACACACCAGGATACTCTGATACATCATTACACACCAGGATACTCTGATACATCATTACCCACCAGGATACTCTGATACATCATTACACACCAGGATACTCTGATACATCATTACACACCAGGCTACTCTGATACATCATTACCCACCAGGATACTCTGATACATCATTACACACCAGGATACTCTGATACATCATTACCCACCAGGATACTCTGATACATCATTACCCACCAGGATACTCTGATACATCATTACCCACCAGGATACTCTGATACATCATTACCCACCAGGATACTCTGATACATCATTATACACCAGGATACTCTGATACATCATTACACACCAAGATACTCTGATACATCATTACACACCAGGATACTCTGATACATCATTACACACCAGGATACTCTGATACATCATTACACATCAGGATACTCTGATACATCATTACACACCAGGATACTCTGATACATCATTATACACCAGGATACTCTGATACATCATTACACACCAAGATACTCTGATACATCATTACACACCAGGATACTCTGATACATCATTACACACCAGGATACTCTGATACATCATTACACATCAGGATACTCTGATACATCATTACCCTCCAGGATACTCTGATACATCATTACACACAAGGATACTCTGATACATCATTACCCACCAGGATACTCTGATACATCATTATACACCAGGATACTCTGATACATCAATACACACCAGGATACTCTGATACATCATTACCCACCAGGATACTCTGATACATCATTACCCACCAGGATACTCTGATACATCATTATACACCAGGATACTCTGATACATCAATACACACCAGGATACTCTGATACATCATTACCCACCAGGATACTCTGATACATCATTACCCACCAGGATACTCTGATACATCATTATACACCAGGATACTCTGATACATCATTACACATCAGGATACTCTGATACATCATTACACACCAGGATACTCTGATACATCATTACACATCATTACACACCAGGATACTCTGATACATCATTACCCACCAGGATACTCTGATACATCATTACACACCAGGATACTCTGATACATCATTACACACCAGGATACTCTGATACATCATTACCCACCAGGATACTCTGATACATCATTACACACCAGGATACTCTGATACATCATTACCCACCAGGATACTCTGATACATCATTATACACCAGGATACTCTGATACATCATTACACACCAAGATACTCTGATACATCATTACACACCAGGATACTCTGATACATCATTACACACCAGGATACTCTGATACATCATTACACATCAGGATACTCTGATACATCATTACACACCAGGATACTCTGATACATCATTATACACCAGGATACTCTGATACATCATTACACACCAAGATACTCTGATACATCATTACACACCAGGATACTCTGATACATCATTACACACCAGGATACTCTGATACATCATTACACATCAGGATACTCTGATACATCATTACACACCAGGATACTCTGATACATCATTACACATCATTACACACCAGGATACTCTGATACATCATTACACACCAGGATACTCTGATACATCATTACACATCAGGATACTCTGATACATCATTACACATCAGGATACTCTGATACATCATTACACACCAGGATACTCTGATACATCAATACACACCAGGATACTCTGATACATCATTACCCACCAGGATACTCTGATACATCATTACCCACCAGGATACTCTGATACATCATTATACACCAGGATACTCTGATACATCATTACACATCAGGATACTCTGATACATCATTACACACCAGGATACTCTGATACATCATTACACATCATTACACACCAGGATACTCTGATACATCATTACACACCAGGATACTCTGATACATCATTACACACCAGGATACTCTGATACATCATTACACACCAGGATACTCTGATACATCATTACACACCAGGATACTCTGATACATCTTTACCCACCAGGATACTCTGATACATCATTACACACCAGGATACTCTGATACATCATTACACACCAGGATACTCTGATACATCATTACCCACCAGGATACTCTGATACATCATTACACACCAGGATACTCTGATACATCATTACCCACCAGGATACTCTGATACATCATTACCCACCAGGATACTCTGATACATCATTACCCACCAGGATACTCTGATACATCATTACCCACCAGGATACTCTGATACATCATTATACACCAGGATACTCTGATACATCATTACACACCAAGATACTCTGATACATCATTACACACCAGGATACTCTGATACATCATTACACACCAGGATACTCTGATACATCATTACACATCAGGATACTCTGATACATCATTACACACCAGGATACTCTGATACATCATTATACACCAGGATACTCTGATACATCATTACACACCAAGATACTCTGATACATCATTACACACCAGGATACTCTGATACATCATTACACACCAGGATACTCTGATACATCATTACACATCAGGATACTCTGATACATCATTACACACCAGGATACTCTGATACATCATTACACATCATTACACACCAGGATACTCTGATACATCATTACACACCAGGATACTCTGATACATCATTACACATCATTACACACCAGGATACTCTGATACATCATTACACACCAGGATACTCTGATACATCATTACACACCAGGATACTCTGATACATCATTAAACACCAGGATACTCTGATACATCATTACCCAAAAGGAAACTCTGATACATCATTACACACCAGGATACTCTGACACATCATTACACACCAGGACACTCTGATACATCATTACACACCAGGATACATCATTACACACCAGGATACTCTGATACATCATTACACATCATTACACACCAGGATACTCTGATACATCATTAAACACCAGGATACTCTGATACATCATTACACATCATTACACACCAGGATAATCTGATACATCATTACACACCAGGATACTCTGATACATCATTACACACCAGGATACTCTGATACATAATTACACACCAGGATACATCATTACACACCAGGATACTCTGATACATCATTAAACACCAGGATACTCTGATACATCATTACACACCAGGATACTCTGATACATCATTATACACCAGGATACTCTGATACATCATTACACACCAGGATACTCTGATACATCATTACACACCAGGATACTCTGATACATCATTACACACCAAGATACTCTGATACATCATTACACATCATTACACACCAGGATACTCTGATACATCATTACCGACCAGGATACTCTGATACATCATTACACACCAGGATACTCTGATACATCATTACACACCAGGATACTCTGACACATCATTACACATCATTACCCTCCAGGATACTCTGATACATCATTAAACACCAGGATACTCTGATACATCATTACACATCATTACACACCAGGATACTCTGATACATCATTACACATCATTACACACCAGGATACTCTGATACATCATTACCGACCAGGATACTCTGATACATCATTACCCACCAGGATACTCTGACACATCATTACACATCATTACCCTCCAGGATACTCTGATACATCATTACACATCATTACACACCAGGATACTCTGATACATCATTACCGACCAGGATACTCTGATACATCATTACCCACCAGGATACTCTGACACATCATTACACATCATTACACACCAGGATACTCTGATACATCATTATACACCAGGATACTCTGATACATCATTACACACCAGGATACTCTGATACATCATTACACACCAGGATACTCTGACACATCATTACACATCATTACCCTCCAGGATACTCTGATACATCATTAAACACCAGGATACTCTGTTACATCATTACACATCATTACACACCAGGATACTCTGATACATCATTACCCACCAGGATACTCTGACACATCATTACACACCAGGATACTCTGATACATCATTACACACCAGGATACTCTGATACATCATTAAACACCAGGATACTCTGATACATCATTACACACCAGGATACTCTGATACATCATTATACACCAGGATACTCTGATACATCATTACACACCAGGATACTCTGATACATCATTACACACCAGGATACTCTGACACATCATTACACACCAGGATACTCTGATACATCATTACACATCATTACACATCATTACACACCAGGATACTCTGATACATCATTACACATCATTACACATCATTACACATCATTACACACCAGGATACTCTGATACATCATTACACACCAGGATACTCTGACACATCATTACACACCAGGATACTCTGACACATCATTATACACCAGGATACTCTGATACATCATTACACACCAGGATACTCTGATACATCATTACACACCAGGATACTCTGATACATCATTACACACCAGGATACTCTGATACATCATTACCCACCAGGATACTCTGATACATCATTACACACCAGGATACTCTGATACATCATTACACACCAGGATACTCTGATACATCATTACACATCATTACACACCAGGATACTATGATACATCATTACACACCAGGATACTCTGATACATCATTACACACCAGGATACTCTGATACATCATTACACATCATTACACACCAGGACACTCTGATACATCATTACACACCAGGATACTCTGATACATCATTACACACCAGGATACTCTGATACATCATTACACACCAGGATACTCTGATACATCATTACCCACCAGGATACTCTGATACATCATTACACACCAGGATACTCTGATACATCAATACACACCAGGATACTCTGATACATCATTACACACCAGGATACTCTGATACATCATTACACATCATTACACACCAGGACACTCTGATACATCATTACACACCAGGATACTCTGACACATCATTACACATCATTACCCACCAGGATACTCTGATACATCATTACACATCATTACACACCAGGACACTCTGATACATCATTAAACACCAGGATACTCTGATACATCATTACACACCAGGATACATCATTACCCACCAGGATACTCTGATACATCATTACACACCAGGATACTCTGATACATCATTACACATCATTACACACCAGGACACTCTGATACATCATTACACACCAGGATACTCTGATACATCATTACACACCAGGATACTCTGATACATCATTACACACCAGGATACTCTGATACATCATTACACACCAGGATACTCTGATACATCATTACACATCATTACACACCAGGATACTCTGATACATCATTACACACCAGGATACTCTGATACATCATTACACACCAGGATACTCTGATACATCATTACACACCAGGATACTCTGATACATCATTACACATCATTACACACCAGGATACTCTGATACATCATTACACACCAGGACACTCTGATACATCATTACACACCAAGATACTCTGATACATCATTACCCACCAGGATACTCTGATACATCATTACACACCAGGATACTCTGATACATCATTACCCTCCAGGATACTCTGATACATCATTACACACCAGGATACTCTGATACATCATTACACATCATTACACACCAGGACACTCTGATACATCATTATACACCAGGATACTCTGATACATCATTACACATCATTACACACCAGGATACTCTGATACATCATTATACACCAGGATACTCTGATACATCAATACACACCAGGATACTCTGATACATCATTACCCACCAGGATACTCTGATACATCATTACCCACCAGGATACTCTGATACATCATTATACACCAGGATACTCTGATACATCAATACACACCAGGATACTCTGATACATCATTACCCAATAGGATACTCTGATACATCATTACCCACCAGGATACTCTGATACATCATTATACACCAGGATACTCTGATACATCATTACACATCAGGATACTCTGATACATCATTACACACCAGGATACTCTGATACATCATTACACATCATTACACACCAGGATACTCTGATACATCATTACCCACCAGGATACTCTGATACATCATTACACACCAGGATACTCTGATACATCATTACACACCAGGATACTCTGATACATCATTACCCACCAGGATACTCTGATACATCATTACACACCAGGATACTCTGATACATCATTACCCACCAGGATACTCTGATACATCATTATACACCAGGATACTCTGATACATCATTACACACCAAGATACTCTGATACATCATTACACACCAGGATACTCTGATACATCATTACACACCAGGATACTCTGATACATCATTACACATCAGGATACTCTGATACATCATTACACACCAGGATACTCTGATACATCATTATACACCAGGATACTCTGATACATCATTACACACCAAGATACTCTGATACATCATTACACACCAGGATACTCTGATACATCATTACACACCAGGATACTCTGATACATCATTACACATCAGGATACTCTGATACATCATTACACACCAGGATACTCTGATACATCATTACACATCATTACACACCAGGATACTCTGATACATCATTACACACCAGGATACTCTGATACATCATTACACACCAGGATACTCTGATACATCATTACACATCATTACACACCAGGATACTCTGATACATCATTACCCACCAGGATACTCTGATACATCATTACACACCAGGATACTCTGATACATCATTACACACCAGGATACTCTGATACATCATTACCCACCAGGATACTCTGATACATCATTACACACCAGGATACTCTGATACATCATTACCCACCAGGATACTCTGATACATCATTATACACCAGGATACTCTGATACATCATTACACACCAAGATACTCTGATACATCATTACACACCAGGATACTCTGATACATCATTACACACCAGGATACTCTGATACATCATTATACACCAGGATACTCTGATACATCATTACACACCAAGATACTCTGATACATCATTACACACCAGGATACTCTGATACATCATTACACATCAGGATACTCTGATACATCATTACACATCAGGATACTCTGATACATCATTACACACCAGGATACTCTGATACATCATTACACATCATTACACACCAGGATACTCTGATACATCATTACACACCAGGATACTCTGATACATCATTACACATCAGGATACTCTGATACATCATTACACACCAGGATACTCTGATACATCATTATACACCAGGATACTCTGATACATCATTACACACCAAGATACTCTGAAACATCATTACACACCAGGATACTCTGATACATCATTACACACCAGGATACTCTGATACATCATTACACATCAGGATACTCTGATACATCATTACACACCAGGATACTCTGATACATCATTACACATCATTACACACCAGGATACTCTGATACATCATTACACACCAGGATACTCTGATACATCATTACACATCATTACACACCAGGATACTCTGATACATCATTACACACCAGGATACTCTGATACATCATTACACACCAGGATACTCTGATACATCATTACACACCAGGATACTCTGATACATCATTACACATCAGGATACTCTGACACATCATTACACACCAGGATACTCTGATACATCATTACACACCAGGATACTCTGATACATCATTACACACCAGGATACTCTGATACATCATTAAACACCAGGATACTCTGATACATCATTACACACCAGGATACTCTGACACATCATTACACACCAGGATACTCTGATACATCATTACACACCAGGATACTCTGATACATCATTACACACCAGGATACTCTGATACATCATTACACACCAGGATACTCTGATACATCATTACACATCATTACACACCAGGATACTCTGATACATCATTACACACCAGGATACTCTGATACATCATTACACATCATTACACACCAGGATACTCTGATACATCATTACACACCAGGATACTCTGATACATCATTACAAACCAGGATACTCTGATACATCATTACACACCAGGATACTCTGATACATCATTACACACCAGGATACTCTGATACATCATTACACATCATTACACACCAGGATACTCTGATACATCAATACACACCAGGATACTCTAATACATCATTACCGACCAGGATACTCTGATACATCATTACCCACCAGGATACTCTGATACATCATTACACACCAGGATACTCTGATACATCATTAAACACCAGGATACTCTGATACATCATTACACACCAGGATACTCTGACACATCATTACACACCAGGATACTCTGATACATCATTACACACCAGGATACTCTGATACATCATTACACACCAGGATACTCTGATACATCATTACACACCAGGATACTCTGATACATCATTACACATCATTACACACCAGGATACTCTGATACATCATTACACACCAGGATACTCTGATACATCATTACACACCAGGATACTCTGATACATGATTACACACCAGGATACTCTGATACATCATTACACACCAGGATACTCTGATACATCATTACACATCATTACACACCAGGATACTCTGATACATCAATACACACCAGGATACTCTAATACATCATTACCGACCAGGATACTCTGATACATCATTACCCACCAGGATACTCTGACACATCATTACACATCATTACACACCAGGATACTCTGATACATCATTACCCACCAGGATACTCTGATACATCATTACCCACCAGGATACTCTGATACATCATTACACACCAAGATACTCTGATACATCATTACACACCAGGATACTCTGATATATCATTACACATCATTACCCTCCAGGATACTCTGATACATCATTACCCACCAGGATACTCTGATACATCATTACACACCAAGATACTCTGATACATCATTACACACCAGGATACTCTGATACATCATTACACATCATTACACACCAGGATACTCTGATACATCATTACACACCAGGACACTCTGATACATCATTACACACCAAGATACTCTGATACATCATTACACACCAGGATACTCTGATACATCATTACACACCAGGATACTCTGATACATCATTACACACCAGGATACTCTGATACATCATTACACATCATTACACACCAGGATACTCTGATACATCATTAAACACCAGGATACTCTGATACATCATTACCCACCAGGATACTCTGATACATCATTACACACCAGGATACTCTGATACATCATTACACACCAGGACACTCTGATACATCTTTACACACCAGGATACTCTGATACATCATTACACACCAGGATACTCTGATACATCATTACACACCAGGATACTCTGATACATCATTACACACCAGGATACTCTGATACATCATTACACACCAGGATACTCTGATACATCATTACACACCAGGATACTCTGATACATCATTACACACCAGGATACTCTGATACATCATTACACATCATTACACACCAGGATACTCTGATACATCATTACACATCATTACACACCAGGATACTCTGATACATCATTACACATCATTACACACCAGGATACTCTGATACATCATTACACATCATTACACATCATTACACATCATTACACACCAGGACACTCTGATACATCATTACACATCATTACACACCAGGACACTCTGATACATCATTACACACCAGGATACTCTGATACATCATTACACATCATTACACACCAGGATACTCTGATACATCATTACCCACCAGGATACTCTGATACATCATTACACACCAGGATACTCTGATACATCAATACACACCAGGATACTCTGATACATCATTACACATCATTACACACCAGGATACTCTGATACATCATTACACACCAGGATACTCTGATACATCATTACACACCAGGATACTCTGATACATGATTACACACCAGGATACTCTGATACATCATTACACACCAGGATACTCTGATACATCATTACACATCATTACACACCAGGATACTCTGATACATCAATACACACCAGGATACTCTAATAGATCATTACCGACCAGGATACTCTGATACATCATTACCCACCAGGATACTCTGACACATCATTACACATCATTACACACCAGGATACTCTGATACATCATTACCCACCAGGATACTCTGACACATCATTACACATCATTACACACCAGGATACTCTGATACATCATTACCCACCAGGATACTCTGATACATCATTACCCACCAGGATACTCTGATACATCATTACACACCAGGACACTCTGATACATCATTACACACCAAGATACTCTGATACATCATTACACACCAGGATACTCTGATACATCATTACACATCATTACCCTCCAGGATACTCTGATACATCATTACCCACCAGGATACTCTGATACATCATTACACACCAAGATACTCTGATACATCATTACACACCAGGATACTCTGATACATCATTACACATCATTACACACCAGGATACTCTGATACATCATTACACACCAGGACACTCTGATACATCATTACACACCAAGATACTCTGATACATCATTACACACCAGGATACTCTGATACATCATTACACACCAGGATACTCTGATACATCATTACACACCAGGATACTCTGATACATCATTACACATCATTACACACCAGGATACTCTGATACATCATTAAACACCAGGATACTCTGATACATCATTACCCACCAGGATACTCTGATACATCATTACACACCAGGATACTCTGATACATCATTACACACCAGGACACTCTGATACATCTTTACACACCAGGATACTCTGATACATCATTACACACCAGGATACTCTGATACATCATTACACACCAGGATACTCTGATACATCATTACACACCAGGATACTCTGATACATCATTACACACCAGGATACTCTGATACATCATTACACACCAGGATACTCTGATACATCATTACACATCATTACACACCAGGATACTCTGATACATCATTACACATCATTACACACCAGGATACTCTGATACATCATTACACATCATTACACACCAGGATACTCTGATACATCATTACACATCATTACACATCATTACACATCATTACACACCAGGACACTCTGATACATCATTACACATCATTACACACCAGGACACTCTGATACATCATTACACACCAGGATACTCTGATACATCATTACACATCATTACACACCAGGATACTCTGATACATCATTACCCACCAGGATACTCTGATACATCATTACACACCAGGATACTCTGATACATCAATACACACCAGGATACTCTGATACATCATTACACACCAGGATACTCTGATACATCAATACACACCAGGATACTCTGATACATCAATACACACCAGGATACTCTGATACATCATTACACATCATTACACACCTGGACACTCTGATACATCATTACACACCAGGATACTCTGACACATCATTACACATCATTACCCACCAGGATACTCTGATACATCATTACACATCATTACACACCAGGACACTCTGATACATCATTAAACACCAGGATACTCTGATACATCATTACACACCAGGATACATCATTACCCACCAGGATACTCTGATACATCATTACACACCAGGATACTCTGATACATCATTACACATCATTACACACCAGGACACTCTGATACATCATTACACACCAAGATACTCTGATACATCATTACCGACCAGGATACTCTGATACATCATTACCCACCAGGATACTCTGATACATCATTACCCACCAGGATACTCTGATACATCATTACACACCAGGATACTCTGATACATCATTACCCACCAGGATACTCTGATACATCATTATACACCAGGATACTCTGATACATCAATACACACCAGGATACTCTGATACATCATTACCCACCAGGATACTCTGATACATCATTACACACCAAGATACTCTGATACATCATTACCGACCAGGATACTCTGATACATCATTACACACCAGGATACTCTGATACATCATTACCCACCAGGATACTCTGATACATCATTATACACCAGGATACTCTGATACATCAATACACACCAGGATACTCTGATACATCATTACCCACCAGGATACTCTGATACATCATTACCCACCAGGATACTCTGATACATCATTATACACCAGGATACTCTGATACATCATTACACATCAGGATACTCTGATACATCATTACACACCAGGATACTCTGATACATCATTACACATCATTACACACCAGGATACTCTGATACATCATTACCCACCAGGATACTCTGATACATCATTACACACCAGGATACTCTGATACATCATTACACACCAGGATACTCTGATACATCATTACCCACCAGGATACTCTGATACATCATTACCCACCAGGATACTCTGATACATCATTACCCACCAGGATACTCTGATACATCATTACCCACCAGGATACTCTGATACATCATTACACATCATTACACACCAGGATACTCTGATACATCATTACCCACCAGGATACTCTGATACATCATTATACACCAGGATACTCTGATACATCATTACACACCAAGATACTCTGATACATCATTACACACCAGGATACTCTGATACTACATTACACACCAGGATACTCTGATACATCATTACACATCAGGATACTCTGATACATCATTACACACCAGGATACTCTGATACATCATTACACATCATTACACACCAGGATACTCTGATACATCATTACACATCATTACACACCAGGATACTCTGATACATCAATACACACCAGGATACTCTGATACATCATTACCGACCAGGATACTCTGATACATCATTACCCACCAGGATACTCTGACACATCATTACACATCATTACACACCAGGATACTCTGATACATCATTACCCACCAGGATACTCTGATACATCATTACCCAGCAGGATACTCTGATACATCATTACACACCAAGATACTCTGATACATCATTACACACCAGGATACTCTGATACTACATTACACACCAGGATACTCTGATACATCATTACACACCTGGACACTCTGATACATCATTACACACCAGGATACTCTGACACATCATTACACATCATTACCCACCAGGATACTCTGATACATCATTACACATCATTACACACCAGGACACTCTGATACATCATTAAACACCAGGATACTCTGATACATCATTACACACCAGGATACATCATTACCCACCAGGATACTCTGATACATCATTACACACCAGGATACTCTGATACATCATTACACATCATTACACACCAGGACACTCTGATACATCATTAAACACCAGGATACTCTGATACATCATTACACACCAGGATACATCATTACCCACCAGGATACTCTGATACATCATTACACACCAAGATACTCTGATACATCATTACCGACCAGGATACTCTGATACATCATTACACACCAGGATACTCTGATACATCATTACCCACCAGGATACTCTGATACATCATTACACACCAGGATACTCTGATACATCATTACCCACCAGGATACTCTGATACATCATTATACACCAGGATACTCTGATACATCAATACACACCAGGATACTCTGATACATCATTACCCACCAGGATACTCTGATACATCATTACCCACCAGGATACTCTGATACATCATTATACACCAGGATACTCTGATACATCAATACACACCAGGATACTCTGATACATCATTACCCACCAGGATACTCTGATACATCATTACCCACCAGGATACTCTGATACATCATTATACACCAGGATACTCTGATACATCATTACACATCAGGATACTCTGATACATCATTACACACCAGGATACTCTGATACATCATTACACATCATTACACACCAGGATACTCTGATACATCATTACCCACCAGGATACTCTGATACATCATTACACACCAGGATACTCTGATACATCATTACACACCAGGATACTCTGATACATCATTACCCACCAGGATACTCTGATACATCATTACCCACCAGGATACTCTGATACATCATTACCCACCAGGATACTCTGATACATCATTACCCACCAGGATACTCTGATACATCATTATACACCAGGATACTCTGATACATCATTACACACCAAGATACTCTGATACATCATTACACACCAGGATACTCTGATACTACATTACACACCAGGATACTCTGATACATCATTACACATCAGGATACTCTGATACATCATTACACACCAGGATACTCTGATACATCATTACACATCATTACACACCAGGATACTCTGATACATCATTACACACCAGGATACTCTGATACATCATTACACATCATTACACACCAGGATACTCTGATACTACATTACACACCAGGATACTCTGATACATCATTACACATCAGGATACTCTGATACATCATTACACACCAGGATACTCTGATACATCATTACACATCATTACACACCAGGATACTCTGATACATCATTACACACCAGGATGCTCTGATACATCATTACACACCAGGATACTCTGATACATCATTACACACCAGGATACTCTGATACATCATTACACACCAGGATACTCTGATACATCATTACACATCATTACACACCAGGATACTCTGATACATCAATACACACCAGGATACTCTGATACATCATTACCGACCAGGATACTCTGATACATCATTACCCACCAGGATACTCTGACACATCATTACACATCATTACACACCAGGATACTCTGATACATCATTACCCACCAGGATACTCTGATACATCATTACCCACCAGGATACTCTGATACATCATTACACACCAAGATACTCTGATACATCATTACACACCAGGATACTCTGATACATCATTACACATCATTACCCTCCAGGATACTCTGATACATCATTACCCACCAGGATACTCTGATACATCATTACACACCAGGATACTCTGATACATCATTACACACCAGGATACTCTGATACATCATTACACATCATTACACACCAGGATACTCTGATACATCATTACACACCAGGACACTCTGATACATCATTACACACCAAGATACTCTGATACATCATTACACACCAGGATACTCTGATACATCATTACACACCAGGATACTCTGATACATCATTACACACCAGGATACTCTGATACATCATTACACATCATTACACACCAGGATACTCTGATACATCATTAAACACCAGGATACTCTGATACATCATTACCCACCAGAATACTCTGATACATCATTACACACCAGGATACTCTGATACATCATTACACACCAGGACACTCTGATACATCATTACACACCAGGATACTCTGATACATCATTACACACCAGGATACTCTGATACATCATTACACACCAGGATACTCTGATACATCATTACACACCAGGATACTCTGATACATCATTACCCACCAGGATACTCTGATACATCATTACACACCAGGATACTCTGATACATCATTACACACCAGGATACTCTGATACATCATTACACATCATTACACACCAGGATACTCTGATACATCATTACACATCATTACACACCAGGATACTCTGATACATCATTACACATCATTACACATCATTACACACCAGGACACTCTGATACATCATTACACATCATTACACACCAGGACACTCTGATACATCATTACACACCAGGATACTCTGATACATCATTACACATCATTACACACCAGGATACTCTGATACATCATTACCCACCAGGATACTCTGATACATCATTACACACCAGGATACTCTGATACATCAATACACACCAGGATACTCTGATACATCATTACACACCAGGATACTCTGATACATCAATACACACCAGGATACTCTGATACATCAATACACACCAGGATACTCTGATACATCATTACACACCAGGATACTCTGATACATCATTACACATCATTACACACCAGGACACTCTGATACATCATTACACACCAGGATACTCTGACACATCATTACACATCATTACCCACCAGGATACTCTGATACATCATTACACATCATTACACACCAGGACACTCTGATACATCATTAAACACCAGGATACTCTGATACATCATTACCCACCAGGATACTCTGATACATCATTACACACCAGGATACTCTGATACATCATTACACATCATTACACACCAGGACACTCTGATACATCATTACACACCAAGATACTCTGATACATCATTACCGACCAGGATACTCTGATACATCATTACACACCAGGATACTCTGATACATCATTACCCACCAGGATACTCTGATACATCATTACACACCAGGATACTCTGATACATCATTACCCACCAGGATACTCTGATACATCATTATACACCAGGATACTCTGATACATCAATACACACCAGGATACTCTGATACATCATCACCCACCAGGATACTCTGATACATCATTACCCACCAGGATACTCTGATACATCATTATACACCAGGATACTCTGATACATCAATACACACCAGGATACTCTGATACATCATTACCCACCAGGATACTCTGATACATCATTACCCACCAGGATACTCTGATACATCATTATACACCAGGATACTCTGATACATCATTACACATCAGGATACTCTGATACATCATTACACACCAGGATACTCTGATACATCATTACACATCATTACACACCAGGATACTCTGATACATCATTACACACCAGGATACTCTGATACATCATTACACACCAGGATACTCTGATACATCATTACACACCAGGATACTCTGATACATCATTACACACCAGGATACTCTGATACATCATTACACATCATTACACACCAGGATACTCTGATACATCAATACACACCAGGATACTCTGATACATCATTACCGACCAGGATACTCTGATACATCATTACCCACCAGGATACTCTGACACATCATTACACATCATTACACACCAGCATACTCTGATACATCATTACCCACCAGGATACTCTGATACATCATTACCCACCAGGATACTCTGATACATCATTACACACCAAGATACTCTGATACATCATTACACACCAGGATACTCTGATACATCATTACACATCATTACCCTCCAGGATACTCTGATACATCATTACCCACCAGGATACTCTGATACATCATTACACACCAGGATACTCTGATACATCATTACACACCAGGATACTCTGATACATCATTACACATCATTACACACCAGGATACTCTGATACATCATTACACACCAGGACACTCTGATACATCATTACACACCAAGATACTCTGATACATCATTACACACCAGGATACTCTGATACATCATTACACACCAGGATACTCTGATACATCATTACACACCAGGATACTCTGATACATCATTACACATCATTACACACCAGGATACTCTGATACATCATTAAACACCAGGATACTCTGATACATCATTACCCACCAGGATACTCTGATACATCATTACACACCAGGATACTCTGATACATCATTACACACCAGGACACTCTGATACATCATTACACACCAGGATACTCTGATACATCATTACACACCAGGATACTCTGATACATCATTACACACCAGGATACTCTGATACATCATTACACACCAGGATACTCTGATACATCATTACCCACCAGGATACTCTGATACATCATTACACACCAGGATACTCTGATACATCATTACACACCAGGATACTCTGATACATCATTACACATCATTACACACCAGGATACTCTGATATGTCATTACACATCATTACACACCAGGATACTCTGATACATCATTACACATCATTACACATCATTACACATCATTACACACCAGGACACTCTGATACATCATTACACATCATTACACACCAGGATACTCTGATACATCATTACACACCAGGATACTCTGATACATCATTACACATCATTACACACCAGGACACTCTGATACATCATTACACACCAGAATACTCTGATACATCATTACACACCAGGATACTCTGATACATCATTACACATCATTACACACCAGGACACTCTGATACATCATTACACACCAGGATACTCTGATACATCATTACACACCAGGATACTCTGATACATCATTACACACCAGGATACTCTGATACATCATTACCCACCAGGATACTCTGATACATCATTACACATCAGGATACTCTGATACATCATTACCCACCAGGATACTCTGATACATCAATACACACCAGGATACTCTGATACATCATTACACACCAGGATACTCTGATACATCATTACACATCATTACACACCAGGACACTCTGATACATCATTACACACCAGGATACTCTGACACATCATTACACATCATTACCCACCAGGATACTCTGATACATCATTACACATCATTACACACCAGGACACTCTGATACATCATTAAACACCAGGATACTCTGATACATCATTACACACCAGGATACATCATTACCCACCAGGATACTCTGATACATCATTACACACCAGGATACTCTGATACATCATTACACATCATTACACACCAGGACACTCTGATACATCATTACACACCAAGATACTCTGATACATCATTACACACCAAGATACTCTGATACATCATTACCCACCAGGATACTCTGATACATCAATACACACCAGGATACTCTGATACATCATTACCGACCAGGATACTCTGATACATCATTACCCACCAGGATACTCTGATACATCATTACACACCAGGATACTCTGATACATCATTACCCACCAGGATACTCTGATACATCATTACACACCAGGATACTCTGATACATCATTACCCACCAGGATACTCTGATACATCATTATACACCAGGATACTCTGATACATCAATACACACCAGGATACTCTGATACATCATTACCCACCAGGATACTCTGATTACATCATTACCCACCAGGATACTCTGATACATCATTATACACCAGGATACTCTGATACATCAATACACACCAGGATACTCTGATACATCATTACCCACCAGGATACTCTGATACATCATTATACACCAGGATACTCTGATACATCATTACACATCAGGATACTCTGATACATCATTACACACCAGGATACTCTGATACATCATTACACATCATTACACACCAGGATACTCTGATACATCATTACCCACCAGGATACTCTGATACATCATTACACACCAGGATACTCTGATACATCATTACACACCAGGATACTCTGATACATCATTACCCACCAGGATACTCTGATACATCATTACCCACCAGGATACTCTGATACATCATTACCCACCAGGATACTCTGATACATCATTACCCACCAGGATACTCTGATACATCATTATACACCAGGATACTCTGATACATCATTACACACCAAGATACTCTGATACATCATTACACACCAGGATACTCTGATACATCATTACACACCAGGATACTCTGATACATCATTACACATCAGGATACTCTGATACATCATTACACACCAGGATACTCTGATACATCATTACACATCATTACACACCAGGATACTCTGATACATCATTACATACCAGGATACTCTGATACATCATTACACACCAGGATACTCTGATACATCATTACACATCAGGATACTCTGATACATCATTACACACCAGGATACTCTGATACATCATTACACATCAGGATACTCTGATACATCATTACACATCAGGATACTCTGATACATCATTACACACCAGGATACTCTGATACATCATTACCCACCAGGATACTCTGATACATCATTACACACCAGGACACTCTGATACATCATTACACACCAGGATACTCTGATACATCATTACACATCAGGATACTCTGATACATCATTACACATCATTACACACCAGGATACTCTGATACATCATTACACATCATTACACACCAGGATACTCTGATACATCATTACATACCAGGATACTCTGATACATCATTACACATCAGGATACTCTGATACATCATTACACACCAGGATACTCTGATACATCATTACACACCAAGATACTCTGATACATCATTACACACCAAGATACTCTGATACATCATTACCCACCAGGATACTCTGATACATCAATACACACCAGGATACTCTGATACATCATTACACACCAGGATACTCTGATACATCATTACCCACCAGGATACTCTGATACATCATTACACACCAGGATACTCTGATACATCATTACCCACCAGGATACTCTGATACATCATTACACACCAGGATACTCTGATACATCATTACCCACCAGGATACTCTGATACATCATTATACACCAGGATACTCTGATACATCAATACACACCAGGATACTCTGATACATCATTACCCACCAGGATACTCTGATACATCATTACCCACCAGGATACTCTGATACATCATTATACACCAGGATACTCTGATACATCAATACACACCAGGATACTCTGATACATCATTACCCACCAGGATACTCTGATACATCATTATACACCAGGATACTCTGATACATCATTACACATCAGGATACTCTGATACATCATTACACACCAGGATACTCTGATACATCATTACACATCATTACACACCAGGATACTCTGATACATCATTACCCACCAGGATACTCTGATACATCATTACACACCAGGATACTCTGATACATCATTACACACCAGGATACTCTGATACATCATTACCCACCAGGATACTCTGATACATCATTACCCACCAGGATACTCTGATACATCATTACCCACCAGGATACTCTGATACATCATTACCCACCAGGATACTCTGATACATCATTATACACCAGGATACTCTGATACATCATTACACACCAAGATACTCTGATACATCATTACACACCAGGATACTCTGATACATCATTACACACCAGGATACTCTGATACATCATTACACATCAGGATACTCTGATACATCATTACACATCAGGATACTCTGATACATCATTACCCACCAGGATACTCTGATACATCATTAAACACCAGGATACTCTGATACATCAATACACACCAGGATACTCTGATACATCATTAAACACCAGGATACTCTGATACATCAATACACACCAGGATACTCTGATACATCATTACACACCAGGATACTCTGATACATCATTACACATCATTACACACCAGGATACTCTGATACATCATTACACACCAGGATACTCTGATACATCATTACACATCATTACACACCAGGATACTCTGATACATCATTACACACCAGGATACTCTGATACATCATTACACATCATTACACACCAGGATACTCTGATACATCATTACACATCATTACACACCAGGATACTCTGATACATCATTACACATCATTACACACCAGGATACTCTGATACATCATTACACACCAGGATACTCTGATACATCATTACACATCATTACACACCAGGATACTCTGATACATCATTACACACCAGGATACTCTGATACATCATTACACATCATTACACACCAGGATACTCTGATACATCATTACACATCATTACACACCAGGATACTCTGATACATCATTACACATCATTACACACCAGGATACTCTGATACATCATTACACATCATTACACACCAGGATACTCTGATACATCATTACACACCAGGATACTCTGATACATCAATACACACCAGGATACTCTGATACATCATTACACACCAGGATACTCTGATACATCATTACCCACCAGGATACTCTGATACATCATTACACACCAGGATACTCTGATACATCATTACACACCAGGATACTCTGATACATCATTACCCACCAGGATACTCTGATACATCATTATACACCAGGATACTCTGATACATCAATACACACCAGGATACTCTGATACATCATTACCCACCAGGATACTCTGATACATCATTACCCACCAGGATACTCTGATACATCATTATACACCAGGATACTCTGATACATCAATACACACCAGGATACTCTGATACATCATTACCCACCAGGATACTCTGATACATCATTACACACCAGGATACTCTGATACATCATTACACATCAGGATACTCTGATACATCATTACACACCAGGATACTCTGATACATCATTACACATCATTACACACCAGGATACTCTGATACATCATTACCCACCAGGATACTCTGATACATCATTACACACCAGGATACTCTGATACATCATTACACACCAGGATACTCTGATACATCATTACCCACCAGGATACTCTGATACATCATTACCCACCAGGATACTCTGATACATCATTACCCACCAGGATACTCTGATACATCATTACCCACCAGGATACTCTGATACATCATTATACACCAGGATACTCTGATACATCATTACACACCAAGATACTCTGATACATCATTACACACCAGGATACTCTGATACATCATTACACACCAGGATACTCTGATACATCATTACACATCAGGATACTCTGATACATCATTACACACCAGGATACTCTGATACATCATTACACATCAGGATACTCTGATACATCATTACACACCAGGATACTCTGATACATCATTACACACCAGGATACTCTGATACATCATTACACATCAGGATACTCTGATACATCATTACACACCAGGATACTCTGATACATCATTACACACCAGGATACTCTGATACATCATTACACACCAGGATACTCTGATACATCATTAAACACCAGGATACTCTGATACATCAATACACACCAGGATACTCTGATACATCATTACACACCAGGATACTCTGATACATCATTACACATCATTACACACCAGGATACTCTGATACATCATTACACACCAGGATACTCTGATACATCATTACACATCATTACACACCAGGATACTCTGATACATCATTACACACCAGGATACTCTGATACATCATTACACATCATTACACACCAGGATACTCTGATACATCATTACACATCATTACACACCAGGATACTCTGATACATCATTACACATCATTACACACCAGGATACTCTGATACATCATTACACATCATTACACACCAGGATACTCTGATACATCATTACCCACCAGGATACTCTGATACATCATTACACACCAGGACACTCTGATACATCATTACACATCATTACACACCAGGATACTCTGATACATCATTACACACCAGGACACTCTGATACATCATTACACACCAGGATACTCTGACACATCATTACACACCAGGACACTCTGATACATCATTATACATCATTACACACCAGGATACTCTGATACATCATTACACACCAGGACACTCTGATACATCATTACACACCAGGATACTCTGACACATCATTACACACCAGGACACTCTGATACATCATTACACACCAGGATACTCTGATACATCATTACACACCAGGATACTCTGATACATCATTACACATCATTACACACCAGGATACTCTGATACATCATTACACACCAGGATACTCTGATACATCATTACACATCATTACACACCAGGATACTCTGATACATCATTACACACCAGGATACTCTGATACATCATTACCCACCAGGATACTCTGATACATCATTACACACCAGGATAGTCTGATACATCATTACACACCAGGATACTCTGATACATCAATACACACCAGGATACTCTGATACATCATTACCCACCAGGATACTCTGATACATCATTACACACCAGGATACTCTGATACATCATTACACACCAGGACACTCTGATACATCATTACACACCAGGATACTCTGATACATCATTACACACCAGGACACTCTGATACATCATTACACACCAGGATACTCTGATACATCATTACACACCAGGATACTCTGATACATCATTACACACCAGGATACTCTGATACATCATTACACATCAATACACACCAGGATACTCTGATACATCATTACACACCAGGATACTCTGGTACATCATTACACACCAGGATACTCTGATACATCAATACACACCAGGATACTCTGATACATCATTACCCACCAGGATACTCTGATACATCATTACACACCAGGATACTCTGATACATCATTACCCACCAGGATACTCTGACACATCATTACACATCATTACACACCAGGACACTCTGATACATCATTACACACCAGGATACTCTGATACATCATTACCCACCAGGATACTCTGATACATCATTACCCACCAGGATACTCTGATACATCATTACACACCAGGATACTCTGATACATCATTACCCACCAGGATACTCTGATACATCATTATACACCAGGATACTCTGATACATCATTACACACCAGGATACTCTGATACATCATTACACACCAGGATACTCTGATACATCATTACACACCAGGATACTCTGATACATCATTACCCACCAGGATACTCTGATACATCATTACCCACCAGGATACTCTGATACATCATTACCCACCAGGATACTCTGATACATCATTACACACCAGGATACTCTGATACATCATTACACACCAGGATACTCTGATACATCATTACCCACCAGGATACTCTGATACATCATTACACACCAGGATACTCTGATACATCATTACCCACCAGGATACTCTGATACATCATTACCCACCAGGATACTCTGATACATCATTACCCACCAGGATACTCTGATACATCATTACCCACCAGGATACTCTGATACATCATTACACACCAGGATACTCTGATACATCATTACACACCAGGATACTCTGATACATCATTACCCACCAGGATACTCTGATACATCATTACCCACCAGGATACTCTGATACATCATTACACACCAGGATACTCTGACACATCATTACACACCAGGATACTCTGATACATCATTACACATCATTACACACCAGGATACTCTGATACATCATTACACATCATTACACACCAGGATACTCTGATACATCATTACCCACCAGGACACTCTGATACATCATTACACATCATTACACACCAGGACACTCTGATACATCCCAGGCTTCCACAGGCGGGTCTGTGTTGGGTTTGTTGCATGTCTCTACCTCGCTAAAGTCTCTAATTTCTGCTCTTCGCTCAGCTGGCTTCTTCACATATGTTCCTGCCGGTTTGGATGATTCCCTTATTCTGAGATACAATTCCATATTTGGGTCTCGTGAAATATAACCGTATTCTATTGGTTGTTGTGTTTCACTCCAGTTGATTTTCATCCACCAATAACAAAAGTGGTTTCTTCAGGGGCCCCGGTTACCGAAAGAAGATAGCCATGTAAAAGCCAAATGTTATCTCCAAATGTTTATTATCATAATCACAAGTGATTAAAACAAACAACCCTTGATCAGGAGTTGAACTACTGCGTCATACAAACAAAATTCAAAAAGCCTGAAATCTGCACGGTATCTCAGCTGGCCTCAGATTCAATTCTCAGAACAGTTTGTCGGCACCATCTTTTACTGCGCGAAATATAACATAGGGTCTGTCTAGCAGGTGTGAAAGTAAGGAATGAGTTAATATTAGTAATTAATAATGTAATAATAACATTCTTTAGGATTTTTAACCCCTGATTTCATCCAAGATATAAGAAGTTAGACTTTAGTACTCTCATGACTGGCTTGGATCATTATAAAGTTGGACATTTCATAGGACACTGTACACGTGGCTTCAATAGTTTGATGCTGAAATAAGACTCCTCTCTCAGGACTTCTGGGCATGCTCAGTTTGATTCCGCTCTCCTGATGAGGACCACAGTTATGAAACCTAGAGGACTCTCCACTCTGTTATAGAACCTAGAGGGCCCTCCACTCTGTTATAGAACCTAGAGGGCCCTCCACTCTGTTATAGAACCTAGAGGGCCCTCCACTCTGTTATAGAACCTAGAGGGCCCTCCACTCTGTTATAGAACCTAGAGGGCCCTCCACTCTGTTATAAAACCTAGAGGGCCCTCCACTCTGTTATAGAACCTAGAGGGCCCTCCACTCTGTTATAGAACCTAGAGGGCCCTCCACTCTGTTATAGAACCTAGAGGGCCCTCCACTCTGTTATAGAACCTAGAGGGCCCTCCACTCTGTTATAAAACCTAGAGCACTTCCACTCTATGTGAATTTATGACCTCATGACTTCTGTGCCAGAGTTTGATCTTTCCATCCATGGAGGCTGTGAGACAGGTACTACAGTCTGTGGCAGAGAGCCAGTCCATGGAGGCTGTGAGACAGGTACCAGTCTATGGCAGAGCGCCAGTCCATAGAGGCTGTGAGACAGGTACCACAGTCTATGGCAGAGAGCCAGTCCATGGAGGCTGTGAGACAGGTACCACAGTCTATGGCAGAGAGCCAGTCCATGGAGGCTGTGAGACAGGTACCAGTCTATGGCAGAGAGCCAGTCCTCTGTTACCACAGGGGTAGAACACTGGAGAGGAGAGGATAACAGACTTCCTACTGCTTATTGTGCCTGGTAGAGTGGGAGAGAGAGGCTCCACTGGCCCGTCACTAATACACATCTCCTGCACGACCTCCATCCAGTCTTAATGAGATCCGTTCACATCACAGCAGAGATGGTATAATATATAAGGGTTCACAGCAGAGATGGTATAATATATAAGGGTTCACAACAGAGATGATATAATATATAAGGGTTCACAGCAGAGATGGTATAATATAGAAGGGTTCACAACAGAGATGGTATAATATATAAGGGTTCACAACAGAGATGGTATAATATATAAGGGTTCACAGCAGAGATGGTATAATATATAAGGGTTCACAGCAGAGATGGTATAATATATAACGGTTCACAGCAGAGATGGTATAATATATAAGGGTTCACAGCAGAGATGGTATAATATATAAGGGTTCACAGCAGAGATGGTATAATATATAAGGGTTCACAGCAGAGATGGTATAATACATAAGGGTTCACAGCAGAGATGGTATAATATATAAGGGTTCACAGCAGAGATGGTATAATATATAACAGTCCACAACAGAGATGGTATAATATATAAGGGTTCACAGCAGAGATGGTATAATATATAAGGGTTCATAGCAGAGATGGTATAATATATAAGGGTTCACAGCAGAGATGGTATAATATATAAGGGTTCACAGCAGAGATGATATAATATAGAAGGGTTCACAGCAGAGATGGTATAATATATAAGGGTTCACAACAGAGATGATATAATATATAAGGGTTCACAACAGAGATGGTATAATATATAAGGGTTCACAGCAGAGATGGTATAATATATAAGGGTTCACAACAGAGATGGTATAATATATAAGGGTACACAACAGAGATGGTATAATATATAAGGGTTCACAACAGAGATGGTATAATATATAAGGGTTCACAGCAGAGATGGTATAATATATAAGGGTTCACAGCAGAGATGGTATAATATATAAGGGTGCACAGCAGAGATGGTATGATATATAGAAGGGTTCACAGCAGAGATGGTATAATATATAACAGTTCACAACAGAGATGGTATAATATATAAGGGTTCAGAGCAGAGATGGTATAATATATAAGGGTTCACAGCAGAGATGGTATAATATATAAGGGTTCACAGCAGAGATGGTATAATATATAAGGGTTCACAGCAGAGATGGTATAATATATAAGGGTTCACAGCAGAGATGGTATAATACATAAGGGTTCACAGCAGAGATGGTATAATATATAAGGGTTCACAGCAGAGATGGTATAATACATAAGGGTTCACATCACAGCAGAGATGGTATAATATATGAGGGTTCACAGCAGAGATGGTATAATATATAAGGGTTCACAGCAGAGATGATATAATATATAAGGGTTCACAGCAGAGATGGTATAATATATAAGGGTTCACAGCAGAGATGGTATAATATATAAGGGTTCACAACAGAGATGATATAATATATAAGGGTTCACAGCAGAGATGATATAATATATAAGGGTTCACAGCAGAGATGATATAATATATAAGGGTTCACAGCAGAGATGGTATAATATATAAGGGTTCACAGCAGAGATGGTATAATATATAAGGGTTCACAGCAGAGATGGTATAATATATAAGGGTTCACAGCAGAGATGATATAATATAGAAGGGTTCACAGCAGAGATGGTATAATATATAAGGGTTCACAGCAGAGATGGTATAATATATAAGGGTTCACAGCAGAGATGGTATAATATATAAGGGTTCACAGCAGAGATGGTATAATATATAAGGGTTCACAGCAGAGATGGTATAATATATAAGGGTTCACAGCAGAGATGGTATAATATATAAGGGTTCACAGCAGAGATGGTATAATATATAAGGGTTCACAGCAGAGATGGTATAATATATAAGGGTTCACAGCAGAGATGGTATAATATATAAGGGTTCACAGCAGAGATGGTATAATATATAAGGGTTCACAGCAGAGATGATATAATATATAAGGGTTCACAGCAGAGATGGTATAATATATATCGGTTCACAACAGAGATGGTATAATATATAAGGGTTCACAGCAGAGATGGTATAATATATAAGGGTTCACAGCAGAGATGGTATAATATATAAGGGTTCACAGCAGAGATGGTATAATATATATCGGTTCACAACAGAGATGGTATAATATATAAGGGTTCACAGCAGAGATTATATAATATATAAGGGTTCACAGGCAGCAGTTGATGTACAGTTCCATTACGCATCATTCAATGAACCTGGTAGCGAACGAAGCATCCTAGCCACACACAACACACACACACACACACACACAGACACACACAGACACAGACACACACACACACGGGCACGTACACACACACAGTGACAGACACACACACACACACACACACTGAGACAGACACACACAGAGACAGACAAACACAGAGACAGACACACACAGAGACAGACACACACACACAAACACACACACACACAGACACACACACAGTGGTGTCATGGGAGGTGGCTATACTCTGGTCCACCTGGTGAAAGAAAGGCGCTCCTTTGTGAACAATTCTATGAGAATTACTGACATACACTCTGAATGACCTATAATCATACAAATCCCATTGGTATTTCACATTCAGGCCGACCCAAACTGTACTGTGAAAGTAGGCTAATAGTAGGTATGCTATTAAAGCAGACAAATGACACTGTCAACCGAGTCAGAAATTCACAGGTTTCTGATTTTTCTAAATTAGTCAAAGTCTTTCGACCTTCGTCTCTCCCGAGCCCGCACGGGAGTTGTAGCGATGAGTCAAGATAGTAATTACTAACAATTGGATACCACGAAATGGGGGAGAAAAGGGGGTAAAATGTAAAAAATATATATATGATTTTTTAAATAAATAAATCAAGTTATTTTATTTGTAGAAAAACAAAATTGCTTTTTTAAATTTATTTTTTTATTATTTATTTTTTTACCCCTTTTTCTCCCCAAGTTTGTGGTATCCAAGTAGTTACTATCTTGTCTCATCGCTACAACTCCCGTACGGGCTCGGGAGAGAAGAAGGTCGAGAGTCATGCGTCCTCCGATACACAACCCAACCAAGCCACACTGCTTCCAACCCGGAAGCCAGCCGCACCAATGTGTCGGAGGAAACACCGTGCACCTGGCGACCTGTTTAGTGTGCACTGCGCCCGGTCCGCCACAGGAGTCGCTAGTGACAAGGATATCCCTACCGGCCAAACCCTCCCTAACCCGGACGACGCTAGGCCAATTGTGCGTCGCCCCACGGACCTCCCGGTCGCGGCCGGCTGTGACAGAGCCTGGGTGCGAACCCAGAGTCTCTGGTGGCACAGCTAGCACTGCCCTAGACCACTGCACCATTATTGACCTGTATTGCCACCTAGCACTGCCACCTAGCACTGTTGTTTGGTTAGCAGTGTTTCTGTAGCACTGCCACCTAGCACTGTTGTTTGGTTAGCGGTGTTTCTGTAGCACTGCCACCTAGCACTGTTGTTTGGTTAGCGGTGTTTCTGTAGCACTGCCACCTAGCACTGTTGTTTGGTTAGCGGTGTTTCTGTAGTACTGCCACCTAGCACTTTTTTTTTAAAGGGTTTTGCAACGTATTCTGTGTAATGAATACACCCCTGTAGTGTGTCTACAGTCTTGCCCAGAACAAAATTATATGCATGCATTGGAACAGGACAGAGAGGAAGTTATGCAGTGACACCAGGAAGGTGTCAGACCACTGATGGGAGAAGTATGGCGAGATGACTGGTTCTGCTCGGGGACAGGTGATAAACGACAGGATGAACCAATCACGCCACTCTGACTGACCCTGCAGTTCCTGAGCCTGATGCTGGGACAACTCCTGGGTCTTCTCATGGTTCAGAGAGAGAGAGAGAGAGAGAGAGAGAGAGAGAGAGAGAGAGAGAGAGAGAGAGAGAGAGAGAGAGAGAGAGAGAGAGAGAGAGAGAGAGAGAGAGAGAGAGAGAGAGAGAGAGAGAGAGAGAGAGAGAGAGAGAGAGATCAGTCAACAACATTGGGCTATCCACATTCCACACATATGTCTGATTAACAAGATAGAAGGACAACAACAGAAGGCTATATGCACCTGTACACCATAAACAACATAGTATCTGAAGAGACTGGTCTGTAGCTTTGTGACTGTTGGTCTGAAGATGTCTTCTAGCCTACAGCACAGTCTCTGGTCCAGGTAACCCCAGTAGTCCTTCGGGCCATTCAGGTCAAAGTTATGGATGAACAGCTGAAGGCGATCAACGATCTTGTCCACCTAAAAAAGGTCAGTCCAACAAAACAATAAGTATTGTTTCTGAGAGAACATACAGGCTTTATTTGGGATACGAACCCAGTAACGAAGAAAACAGTGGAAGGCTAAATGCATCAGCGTCACAGTTTTTTGCAGTTAATTTAATGCACTCTTCTTTCATACCCGGAAACCTTTCACCTTGTCTGCTTTTATTTAGTTTAGGTGCTTCCGTGTGCTGGTGAAGCCGCGATATATCAAGTATTCTCGGACATGTTCATCTGTCCTCTTCGACAGCTGACCCCCCATCTTTCTCGCCGCCTGTCGATGCAACATGACACACGGCGTCGATTGGCTTACACACTAAATGTGCAAACAGTGAAGATAAGAGGATACAAAACCATGATAACTATGACATTACTTTTTCAAATTGCATTGAGGGGTTTGCATTGCTGCCTGGACAGGCTGCTAAACAAGAGTAGCTAAACAGTTAGCTTTGGTGTAGAAAAGTGGCGAACCACTGCCACAATTTTCAACAAGAAATATGTTGAGTTGTAGTGTAATTTATTATAAGTCACTGTTGGTAATAGTGTGATTGAAATGTATTACACACTGTGTTTGGTGTAAAACTTACCAAGTGAAAGGGTTGGCGCCCCCCCTTGGGTGGTGCCATTGTAACGAAGGGCTATATAAATACATTTGATTTGATTTGAAAGGGCTGGCAAGAATATCTCCTGTTTTCTTTTTCTTATTTTTCTTTTATTGCAACAATAATAACAATATTATACATCATTGAAATGATAGAACACAAGGCTACCCCCCCCCCCCCCCCCCCCCCCCCCAGAGACCAGAGAGATATACCTGCTGGAGCGCGTGCTACAGGTGGGTGCTTCTATGGTGACCAGCGAGTTGAGATAAGGGGGGACTTTACCTAGCAGGGTCTTGTAGATGACCTGGAGTCAGTGGGTTTGGCGACGAGTATGAAGCGAGGGCCAGCCAACGAGAGAGTACAGGTCGCAGTGGTGGGTAGTATATGGGGCTTTGGTGACAAAACGGATGGCACTGTGATAGACTGCATCCAATTTATTGAGTAGGGTATTGGAGGCTATTTTGTAAATGACATCGCAGAAGTCGAGGATTGGTAGGATGGTCAGTTTTACAAGGGTATGTTTGTCAGCATGAGTGAAGGATGCTTTGTTGCGAAATAGGAAGCCAATTCTAGATTTAACTTTGGATTGGAGATGTTTGATGTGGGTCTGGAAGGAGAGTTTACAGTCTAACCAGACACCTAAGTATTTGTAGTTGTCCACGTATTCTAAGTCAGAGCCGTCCAGAGTAGTGATGTTGGACAGGCAGGCAGGTGCATGCAGCAATCGGTTGAAGAGCATGCATTTAGTTTTACTTGTATTTAAGAGCAATTGGAGGCCACGGAAGTACAGTTGTATGGCATTGAAGCTCACCTGGAGGGTTGTTAACACAGTGTCCAAAGGGCCAGAAGTATACAGAATGGTGTTGTCTGAGTAGAGGGGGATCAGAGACTCACCAGCAGCATGAGCGACATCATTGATGTATATAGAGAAGAGAGTCGGTCCAAGAATTGAACCCTGTGGCACCCCCATAGAGACTGCCAGAGGCCCGGACAACAGACCCTCTGATTTGACACACTGAACTCTATCAGAGAAGTAGTTGGTGAACCAGGCGAGGCAATCATTTGAGAAACCAAGGCTGTCGAGTCTGCCTATGAGGATGTGGTGATTGACTGAGTCAAAAGCCTTGGCCAGGTCAATGAATAAGGCTGCACAGTATTATTTCATATCGATGGCGGTTAAGATATCGTTTAGGACCTTGAGCATGGCTGAGGTGCACCCATGACCAGCTCTGAAACCAGATTGCATAGCGGAGAAGGTATGGTGGGATTCGAAATGGTCGGTAATCTGTTTGTTGACTTGGCTTTCGAAGACCTTAGAAGGGCAGGGTAGGATAGATATAGGTCTGTAGCAGTTTGGGTCAAGAGTGTCCCCCCCTTTGAAGAGGGGGATGACCTCAGCTGCTTTCCAATCTTTGGGAATCTCAGAAAGAGAGTAATAGAGGTGGCAACAATTTCGGCAGATCATTTTAGAAAGAAAGGGTCCAGATTGTCTAGCCCGGCTGATTTGTCGGGGTCCAGATTTTTTTTTTTCAGCTGACTGGATTTGGGAGAAGGAGAAATGGGGAAGGCTTGGGCGAGTTGCTGTGGGGGGTGCAGAGCTGTTGACCGTAGAAAAATGCTTATTGAAATTCTCAATTATAGTGGATTTATTGGTGGTGACAGTGTTTCCTATCTTCAGTGCAGTGGGCAGCTGGGAGGAGGTGTTCTTATTCTCCATGGACTTTACAGTGTCCCAGAACTTTTTAGAGTTTGTGTTGCAGGAAGCAAATTTCTGCTTGAAAAAGCTAGCCTTGGCTTTTCTAACTGCCTGTGTATATTGGTTTCTAGCTTCCCTGAAAAGTTGCATATCATGGGGCTGTTCGATGCTAATGCAGAACTTCATAGGATGTTTTTTGTGTTGGTTAAGGGCAGTCAGGTATGGAGAGAACCAAGGGCTATATCTGTTCCTGGTTCTAAATTGATTGAATGGGGCATGCTTATTTAAGATGGTGAGGAAGGCATTTAAAAAAAAATAACCAGGCATCCTCTACTGACGGGATGAGGTCAATATCCTTCCAGGATACCCGGGCCAGGTCGATTAGAAAGGCCTGCTCGCCGAAGTGTTTCAGGGAGCGTTTGACAGTGATGAGGGGTGGTTGTTTGACCGCTGACCCATTACGGATGCAGGCAATGAGGCAGTGATCGCTGAGATCTTGGTTGAAAACAGCAGAGGTGTATTTAGAGGGTATTCTAATATTACAGTGCACTGAGCAGTCACTCTGCACTCTAAGTTGCAATCTGACAGCATTGCCGCTAATTTCTAATGAAAAAATAAAGGGAACACTAAAATAACACATCCTAGATCTAAATGAATTAAATATTATTATGAAATACTTTTTTCTTTACATAGTTTAATGTGCTGACAATAAAATCACGCAAAAATTATAAATGGAAATCAAATTTATCAACCCATGGAGGTCTGGATTTGGAGTCACACTCAAAATTAAAGTGGAAAACCACACTACAGGCTGATCCAACTTTGATGTAATGTCCTTAAAACAAGTCAAAATGAGGCTCAGTAGTGTGTGTGGCCCCCACCTGCCTGTATGACCTCCCTACAACGGCTGGGCATGCTCCTGATGAGGGGGCGGATGGTCTCCTGAGGGATCTCCTCCCAGACCTGGACTAAAGCATCCGCCAGCTCCTGGACAGTCTGTGGTGCAACGTGTCGTGGGTGGATGGAGTGAGACATGATGTCCCAGATGTGCTCAATTGGATTCAGGTCTGGGGAACGGGGCGGTCCATAGGATCAATGCCTTCCTATTGCAGGAACTGCTGACACACTCCAACCACATGAGGTCTAGCATGGTCTTGCATTAGGAGGAATCCAGGGCCAACCGCACCAGCATATGGTCTCACAGGGGGTCTGAGGATCTCATCTCGGTACCTAATGGCAGTCAGGCTACCTCTGGCTGTGCAGCCCCCCAAAGAAATGCCACCCCACACCATGACTGACCCACCGCCAAACCGGTCATGCTGGAGGATGTTGCAGGCAGCAGAACGTTCTCCACGGCGTCTCCAGACTCTGTCACGTCTGTCACATGCGCTCAGTGTGAACCTGCTTTCATCTGTGAAGAGCACAGGGCGCCAGTGGCGAATTTGCCAATCTTGGTGTTCTCTGGCAAATGCCAAACATCCTGCACAGTGTTGGGCTGCAAGCACAACCCCCACCTGTGGACGTCGGGCCCTCATACCACCCTCATGGAGTCTGTTTCTGACCGTTTGACCAGACACATGCACATTTGTGGCCTGCTGGAGGTCATTATGCAGGTCATTATGCAGGGCTCTGGCAGTGCTCCTCCTGCTCCTCCTTGCACAAAGGCGGAGGTAGCGGTCCTGCTGCTGGGTTGTTGCCCTCCTACGGCCTCCTCCACAGCTCCTGATGTACTGGCCTGTCTCCTGGTAGCGCCTCCATGCTCTGGACACTACGCTAACAGACACAGCAAACCTTCTTGACACAGCTCGCATTGACGTGCCATCCTGGATGTGCTGCACTACCTGAGCCACTTGTGTGGGTTGTAGACTCCGTCTCATGCTACCACTAGAGTGAAAGCACCGCCAGCATTCAAAAGTGACCAAAACATCAGCCAGGAAGCATAGGAACTGAGAAGTGGTCTGTGGTCCCCACCTGCAGAACCACTCCTTTATTGGGGGTGTCTTGCTAATTGCCTATAATTTCCACCTGTTGTCTATTCCATTTGCACGGCAGCATGTGAAATGTATCGTCAATCAGTGTTGCTTCCTGAGTGGACAGTTTGATTTCACAGAAGTGTGATTGACTTGGAGTTACATTGTGTTGTTTAAGTGTTCCCTTTATTTTTTTTAGCAGTGTATATTATAAATACATTAAAATGTAACAATTGTGATGTTTCTCAAAATGGTCAATTGTCCCAATACAATTCTAAGTTCCTATAAATAAATCAGCCAACCAGATGGTTAGAGCTTTAAGATTTGCCAGTACAAGGCATTCACCCAAGCATGATGCTTCTTCCCTTTAGGCCTCTCAGCATGATACTTCCCTGTAGGCCCATAACCCCTCCATGTAGCCCCCCTTTCCCTGTAGGCCCCTAACCCCTCCATGTAGCCCCCCCTTCCCTGTAGGCCCCTAACCCCTCCATGTAGCCCCCCCTTTCCTGTAGGCCCCTAACCCCTCCATGTAGCCCCCCCTTCCCTGTACGCCCCCTTCCCTGTACGCCCCGAGCTCTTCCCTGTAGCCCCCCCTTCCCTGTACGCCCCCTTCCCTGTAGGCCCCGAGCTCTTCCCTGTAGCCCCCCCTTCCCTGTAGGCCCCTAGCTCTTCCCTGTGCGCCCCCCTTCCCTGTAGGATCCTAACCCTTCCCTGTAGGATCCTAAACCTTCCCTGTAGGATCCTAACCCTTCCCTGTTGGATCCTAACTCTTCCCTGTAGGCTCCCTTCCCTGTAGGATCCTAACCCTTCCCTGTAGGATCCTAACCCTTCCCTGTAGGATCCTAACCCTTCCCTTTAGGCTCCCTTCCCTGTAGGATCCTAACCCTTCCCTGTAGGATCCTAACCCTTCCCTGTAGGCTCCCTTCCCTGTAGGATCCTAACCCTTCCCTGTAGGATCCTAACCCTTCCCTGTAGGCTCCTAACCCTTCCCTGTAGGCCCTCTTCCCTGTAGGCCCCCTTCCCTGTAGGATCATAACCCTTCCCTGTAGGCTTCCTTCCCTGTAGGATCCTAACCCTTCCCTGTAGGATCCTAACCCTTCCCTGTAGGCTCCCTTCCCTGTAGGATCATAACCCTTCCCTGTAGGATCCTAACCCTTCCCTGTAGGATGCTAATCCTTCCCTGTAGGATCCTAACCCTTCCCTGTAGGATCCTAACCCTTCCCTGTAGGATCCTAACCCTTCCCTGTAGGATCCTAACCCTTCCCTGTAGGCTCCCTTCCCTGTAGGATCCCTTCCCTGTAGGATCCTAACCCTTCACTGTAGGATCCTAACCCTTCCCTGTAGGATCCTAACCCTTCCCTGAAGGATCCTAACCCTTCCCTGTAGGATCCTAACCCTTCCCTGTAGGCTCCTAACCCTTCCCTGTAGACTCCCTTCCCTGTAGGATCCTAACCCTTCCCTGTAGGCTCCCTTCCCTGTAGGATCCCTTCCCTGTAGGATCCTAACCCTTCCCTGTAGGATCCTAACCCTTCCCTGTAGGATCCTAACCCTTCCCTGTAGGATCCTAACCCTTCCCTGTAGGCTCCCTTTGCTGTAGGATCCTAACCCTTCCCTGTAGGATCCTAACCCTTCCCTGTAGGATCCTAACCCTTCCCTGTAGGCTCCCTTCCCTGTAGGATCCTAACCCTTCCCTGTAGGCTCCCTTCCCTGTAGGATCCCTTCCCTGTAGGATCCTAACCCTTCCCTGTAGGATCCTAACCCTTCCCTGTAGGATCCTAACCCTTCCCTGTAGGATCCTAACCCTTCCCTGTAGGCCCCCTTCCCTGTAGGATCCTAACCCTTCCCTGTAGGATCATAACCTTTCCCTCAGTACCACACACTGACAAATAGAAAGTCTTCCAGTGACCTCATCAATGTTTCATTGCTGATAGAGACGCTGAAGAATGTCCTGACTTTGTTAAAACATCGAGGCTTTTCTATGATAACAAATGCCAGAGAATGTCCTGCCTTTTTCAAAGAGAGATTTAGGTTTTTTCTAGAACAATTTACACAAAATGGACAGATCACAAAAAGGTCAGGTCATCTCAGAACATAAATGACACAAAATGATGGCCGTCTATAAAGAGCTTAAAACGATTACCTCAACGTCCTCTATCCATCCAAGTCGTTCTATTCAAAAGATACAAAAAACCGATTCAAAGCATCACTGTGACTGATCAATGAGACTAAAACACGATTCCAATGCCTAATTAGGACTGCAAGCAACCCCTAATGTGACTATATTGCAACCTAAAATACTGTGCTGTTGCAGTTCATCGCATGGTGCGCCATGACATATTGGCTCGCGGCTAAATCAACACATTCTTTTAACTTAATGTAATACCATTGCCATGGTGATGAGTGTCCTTGTTTGTATTCTCTGAAAATATACACCCAGAAAACTAGAGGTCACAGGGGAATGCGTCCCAATTTGGCACCCTATTCCCTATGGGCCCTAGTTAAAAGTAGTGCACTACGTAGAGAATAAGGTGTGATTTGGGAGGTCGCCATTACTATGTGAGCGTGTGATGAAAGAAGAAGGGGAAAGAAAAAGGAGATCACACATTAATAAACACAGTGTCCACAAGAGGCTGTATAGCCTCAGACATTAATAAACACAGTGTCCACAAGAGGCTGTAGAGCATCAGACATTAATAAACACAGTGTCCACAAGAGGCTGTATAGCCTCAGACATTAATAAACACAGTGTCCACAAGAGGCTGTATAGCCTCAGACATTAATAAACACAGTGTCCACAAGAGGCTGTATAGCCTCAGACATTAATAAACACAGTGTCCACAAGAGGCTGTATAGCCTCAGACATTAATAAACACAGTGTCCACAAGAGACTGTATAGCCTCAGACATTAATAAACACAGTGTCCAGAAGAGACTGTATAGCCTCAGACATTAATAAACACCAAGTGTAGAAGAGACTGTATAGCCTCAGACATTAATAAACACAGTGTCCAGAAGAGGCTGTATAGTCTCAGACATTAATAAACACAGTGTCCAGAAGAGACTGTATAGCCTCAGACATTAATAAACACAGTGTCCACAAGAGGCTGTATAGCCTCAGACATTAATAAACACAGTGTCCACAAGAGACTGTATAGCCTCAGACGTTAATAAACACAGTGTCCAGAAGAGACTGTATAGCCTCAGACATTAATAAACACAGTGTCCAGAAGAGGCTGTATAGCCTCAGACATTAATAAACACAGTGTCCAGAAGAGACTGTATAGCCTCAGACATTAATAAACACAGTGTCCAGAAGAGACTGTATAGCCTCAGACGTTAATAAACACAGTGTCCACAAGAGACTGTATAGCCTCAGACATTAATAAACACAGTGTCCACAAGAGGCTGTATAGCCTCAGACATTAATAAACACAGTGTCCAGAAGAGGCTGTATAGCCTCAGACATTAATAAACACCAAGTGTAGAAGAGACTGTATAGCCTCAGACATTAATAAACACCAAGTGTAGAAGAGACTGTATAGTCTCAGACATTAATAAACACCAAGTGTAGAAGAGACTGTATAGTCTCAGACATTAATAAACACAGTGTCCACAAGAGACTGTATAGCCTCAGACATTAATAAACACAGTGTCCACAAGAGGCTGTATAGTCTCAGACATTAATAAACACCAAGTCTAGAAGAGACTGAATAGCCTCAGACATTAATAAACACAGTGTCCACAAGAGGCTGTATAGTCTCAGACATTAATAAACACCAAGTCTAGAAGAGACTGAATAGCCTCAGACATTAATAAACACAGTGTCCACAAGAGGCTGTATAGTCTCAGACATTAATAAACACCAAGTCTAGAAGAGACTGAATAGCCTCAGACATTAATAAACACAGTGTCCACAAGAGGCTGTATAGCCTCAGACATTAATAAACACAGTGTCCACAAGAGGCTGTATAGCCTCAGACATTAATAAACACAGTGTCCACAAGAGGCTGTATAGCCTCAGACATGAATAAACACAGTGTCCACAAGTGACTGTATAGCCGCAGACATTAATAAACACCAAGTCTAGAAGAGACTGTATAGCCTCAGACATTAATAAACACCAAGTCTAGAAGAGACTGTATAGCCTCCATTTAATCTCTTTCCCAAGATAAATGTTAATATGTATGGTCGCAGCTATTTATAATTGAATATGATATGTTTTCCTCCTACTCTGTGCTGAACCATTATTTATTAATCATATTCATTTTCCCACTACAGTACATATCCTCTAATTAATACAGCATGCCTCTCCTATAATTTGTACAGCATGCCTCTCCTATAATTAATACAGCATGCCTATCCTATAATTAATACAGCATGCCTATCCTATAATTAATACAGCATGCCTATCCTATAATTAATACAGCATGCCTATCCTATAATTAGTACAGCATGCCTATCCTATAATTAATACAGCCTCTAATTAATACAGCATGCCTATCCTATAATTAATACAGAATGCCTATCCTATAATTAATACAGCATGCCTATCCTCTAATTAATACAGAATGCCTCTCCTATAAATTGTACAGCATGCCTCTCCTATAATTAATACAGCATGCCTATCCTATAATTAATACAGCATGCCTATCCTATAATTAATACAGCATGCCTATCCTATAATTAGTACAGCATGCCTATCCTATAATTAATACAGCCTCTAATTAATACAGCATGCCTATCCTATAATTAATACAGAATGCCTATCCTATAATTAATACAGCATGCCTCTCCTATAATTAATACAGCATGCCTATCCTATAATTAATACAGCATGCCTATCCTATAAGTAATACAGAATGCATATCCTATAATTAATACAGCATGCCTCTCCTATAATTAATACAGCATGCCTCTCCTATAATTAATACAGCATGCCTATCCTATAATTAATACAGCATGCCTGTCCTATAATTAATACAGCCTCTAATTAATACAGCATGCCTATCCTATAATTAATTCAGCATGCCTATCCTATAAGTAATACAGCATGCCTCTCCTATAATTAATACAGCATGCCTCTCCTATAATTAATACAGCATGCCTGTCCTATAATTAATACAGCCTCTAATTAATACAGCATGCCTATCCTATAATTAATTCAGCATGCCTATCCTATAAGTAATACAGCATGCCTCTCCTATAATTAATACAGCATGCCTATCCTATAATTAATACAGCATGCCTATCCTATAATTAATGCAGCATGCCTATCCTATAATTAATACAGCCTCTAATTAATACAGCTTGCCTATCCTATAATTAATACAGCCTCTAATTAATACAGCTTGCCTATCCTATAATTAATACAGCCTCTAATTAATACAGAATGCCTATCCTATAATTAATACAAGGTATCTACAGTTCTAAATCCATTAGCTTTTCCATGAACGTGCAACAGGGATTTTCTCCTCCCCCCCAAAAAACAACCATTAAATATATCGATCGCAGTCATTTTTGCACAGCACTTTAATTTTCAGGCTATTTTCACTCTCCCCGTGGTGTGGACCAGGGTGGCCATGGTGGACCAGAAATGCCAGATGTCCAGTCCGCCCCTGGTGATGACAGGTACAAGAAGAAGATAGAAGGAATTAGACAAAGGCTGCATGGAATCAACAAGGCAATGCACAGGAGGATGAGCCAATGATGATCGGTCATATACTATTATGTCAAGGTAAATACAATCTTTAAGAACCCAAAATATGCTATGCTAGACTTAGCTATGCTAGGCTTAGCTATGCTAGTCTTAGCTATGCTAGACTTAGCTATGCTAGGCTTAGCTATGCTAGTCTTATCTACGCTAGTCTTAGCTACGCTAGTCTTAGCTACGCTAGGCTTAGCTACGCTAGTCTTAGCTATGCTAGGCTTAGCTATGCTAGTCTTAGCTATGCTAGGCTTAGCTATGCTAGTCTTATCTATGCTAGGCTTAGCTATGCTAGTCTTAGCTATGCTAGGCTAAGCTACGCTAGATAGACTTTCTGTAGGATGCAAAGGGTAAGAAAGAGACACCATTGTAAATACAACCTATATTTAGGTTGATTTATTTTCCCTTTTGTAACTTTAACTATTCGCACATCATTGTAACACTGTATATACACATAATATGACATTTGAAATGGCTTTATTCTTTTTGTGAGTGTAATGTTTACTGTAATTTTTTTATTGTTTATCAATTTCACTTGCTTTGGCAATGTAAACATATGTTTCCCATGCCAATAAAGCCCTTAAATTGAATTGAGAGATTACAAGGGAATTACTTACTGAATTGTCCTGTAGGGTAAATGTATTGTCTGGGGCGGCAGGTAGCCTAGTGGTTAGAGCGTTGGACTAGTAACTAAAAGGTTGCAAGATTGAATCCCCTTGCTGTCAAGCTGTCGTTTTGCCGCTGAACAAGGCAGGTTAACCCACTGTTCCTAGGCCGTCATTGAAAATAAGAAATTGTTCTTAACTGACTTGCCTAGTTAAATAAATAAAATATTAAATTGTCCTGTAGAGTAAATGTATTGTCCTGTAGAGTAAATGTATTGTCCTGTAGAGTAAATGTATTGTCCTGTAGAGTAAATGTATTGTACTGTAGAGTAAATGTATTGTCCTGTAGAGTAAATGTATTGTCCTGTAGAGTAAATGTATTGTCCTGTAGGGTAAATGTATTGTCCTGTAGAGTAAATGTATTGTCCTGTAGAGTAAATGTATTGTCCTGTAGAGTAAATGTATTGTCCTGTAGAGTAAATGTATTGTCCTGTAGAGTAAATGTATTGTACTGTAGAGTAAATGTATTGTCCTGTAGAGTAAATGTATTGTCCTGTAGAGTAAATGTATTGTCCTGTAGAGTAAATGTATTGTCCTGTAGAGTAAATGTATTGTCCTGTAGAGTAAATGTATTGTCCTGTAGAGTAAATGTATTGTCCTGTAGAGTAAATGTATTGTCCTGTAGAGTAAATGTATTGTCCTGTAGAGTAAATGTATTGTCCTGTAGAGTAAATGTATTGTCCTGTAGAGTAAATGTATTGTCCTGTAGGGTAAATGTAATGTCCTGTAGAGTAAATGTATTGTCCTGTAGAGTAAATGTATTGTCCTGTAGAGTAAATGTATTGTCCTGTAGAGTAAATGTATTGTCCTGTAGAGTAAATGTAATGTCCTGTAGGGTAAATGTATTGTCCTGTAGTGTCCTGTAGAGTAAATGTATTGTCCTGTAGAGTAAATGTATTGTCCTGTAGAGTAAATGTATTGTCCTGTAGAGTAAATGTATTGTCCTGTAGAGTAAATGTAATGTCCTGTAGAGTAAATGTATTGTCCTGTAGAGTAAATGTATTGTCCTGTAGAGTAAATGTATTGTCCTGTAGAGTAAATGTAATGTCCTGTAGAGTAAATGTATTGTCCTGTAGAGTAAATGTATTGTCCTGTAGAGTAAATGTATTGTCCTGTAGAGTAAATGTATTGTCCTGTAGAGTAAATGTATTGTCCTGTAGGGTAAATGTATTGTCCTGTAGAGTAAATGTATTGTCCTGTAGAGTAAATGTATTGTCCTGTAGAGTAAATGTATTGTCCTGTAGAGTAAATGTATTGTCCTGTAGAGTAAATGTATTGTCCTGTAGAGTAAATGTATTGTCCTGTAGAGTAAATGTATTGTCCTGTAGAGTAAATGTAATGCATTTGCATACCTTCACCCGATCCAGTTTTTGTTGTCATGGAAACATCCTTTATTTTATGTCTGTATGTACAGTACAGCATATTATTTCAACTGGTAGTAAATCTCTAAAATAGGAACTTATTTTCACCCTCTGCTCTGGTCGACTGTACTCAGGAAGCAACGGCACTCTGAGAAAGTACTTTAAGAACTATTCCCACTAGCTAAATCTAGAGCACCACATGCACACACACACACACACACACACACACACACACACACAGAGCACCCATATAGCTTTGAACATTCTCCCTTTTAAGTCTTCAGACTAATTGGACGGGGCAAACCTCCCTTTATAAAAGTTTCCATGGCAATACATGTATTTATACCTCTAGGTTCTGAGACGTTGATTCTGCTATTGGTGATATGCAGAATTATAGAACTGTGTTTGGTGAAAACCAACCGTGCCCAAGCAGAATGCCAGTCCTCGTCCAGCGTCATCTACATCAGTACAGTAAACTATAGACAAAATTGTATTTATTTAACCTTTCAGCGGTGTAAAGGCACTGCATCTCAGTGCAAGAGGTGTCACTACAGTCCCTGGTTCGAATACATCCGGCTGTGATTGGGAGTGGCGTACAATTAGCCCAGCGTTGTCCATGTTTTGCCAGGATGTAGGCCGTCATTGTAAATACGAATTTGTTCTTAACTGACTTGCCTAGTTAAATTAAAGGTTCATTAAAAAAAACATTAAAATCTTTATTTTTCTAAAACCGCAGAAAATAAATCTGTCATGTAATCTGTAATGAGTGGACATTGTCTTTATCATCGTTTTTGTTGTTGTCACTGATTTGCCAGAGGGACAGGAAAGGCAAACATTACCTGTCGGCAAGTGTCATGTTGATGTGGATTAGTCCATAGTCTTTGATTGTTGTGACATATTGGGGAAAAGGGAGTGTCATCACATCACCACGGTATGTAAATTAAATGCCAATATGGGCTCTGGGTGGCCCTGCACGCGGTGGGTGCAGTGCAGGACAGGTAACCTGTTGAATAGGAAGCGACAACTCCAGAGAAAAGCGGCACTAGGACCCAGACCGATCTATCCGCTCTTCTCTACGGTAGAGAGCAACTGTGTTCACGACGTACTAGTAGTGTCAGCCGTCCTCACAAGGAAGGAGCAACATGCTCATAAAATAGGTTGTGAAAGGTACGTTGAAGTATTTTGTTACAATGTGTCCGTGAACATGTGATTTTTAAAAACCGTCGACGCTGAAATGAGAGGTATTGTAGATGTTTTATTCTCTCGATGCAAGGATTTGAAGATGATGGAACGAGTCAGTGGTAGAGAAACATGGGATAGACAGCAGACACCTTCCTGCAAGCAGTGTTATAAATGACAAATTATGGAATTCTAGGTGGTTACTTGTGCGATACATTTGTTGCCATAATAGGTGAATTATTGATACATTGTTTCTTTTGCAAATGTTGCTCCATTTCTCATCCTTAACCCCACCGTAGACTGATCGCACGGTTCCAACCCTGCCCAGTGACCACCGATGGAAGCCTGTGGAAAAGTGGCTGCATCTGTTATCGAGAACTGCACCTTGCAAAACAATGCATTGAAAAATAATGTACTAAAAAACGCAAAGGAAACCGCAGTACGTTTTGTTTTCAGTTTGGATGTTGGTTTGATAGTTGGGAGTTTGTTTGTCAATGCCTCTTCGACGGAAGGTCCTCGGATGATTAGGGTGATATATCTAGAAACCGATGACGATTTCATCGTTCCGTTTTCAAAAAGTGACTTTACTTTGGTTTCAATGGGGGAATATTATGTGCTGGCGGCTAAGGGACCGTTTTAAAAGTGCAATCAGACAAACCTGTTGTTTACAGAAAAAAATATATATCTTAAACCAACTTAGTTTTCCCCCACAACAATTACATTCGAAAATGTAAATTGTTTATTTGTTATGGATTTCATGTAAAAATATGAGCTAAAAAAAACATAGGCCTATGATCTCACTCACTCGTACACCAATAAGAATTCACATTTGAAAATTCCCTGATTATAAATATCTTCCAACTGTCATAATTATAATTTTTAATGGCTTCCGATCCACATGTGCTAGAGCTTTGTTCCATGACCTCGATTATAACAGCAAAGTTCCTTTGCAAAATGCCTCCCCTTTGATTTTCTACAAATATTTATCCCATTACAGCTGTAGTTATTAAGTCACACACAGATCATATTGTTTCATAACTTCCAACCCAAAGACATACATCTAAAATCTCTTGATGTTAGGTCACAGATCCCCGTTCTTCATAGAACAACCAAAGTATTTCACATGAATATTTCCTTGCGATAGGTCTAATTTTCAATAGCTCACGGACCATATGAGCAAAAGATCTACAGACCAGTGTGGTGGGTCCCTTGACTTCTATTATCATAGGTACACTTTTGTTTTTTTTCCACTTGGAAATATTTTTCATATTGTGACCCTTTTCAGGAAACTAGACGTATGTCGCGGCTCACTACTTCACAGGAGAGGGGGCAAAAAATGCTTTCTAGAACATGTGAACTTTAATTTTGTTTACACTAGTCCTGGGGCCCTTGTTAAAGGTTAACTGGTCCTGGGGCCCTTGTTAAAGGTTAACTGGTCCTGGGGCCCTTGTTAAGGTTAACTGGTCCTGGGGCCCTTGTTAAAGGTTAACTGGTCCTGGGGCCCTTGTTAAAGGTTAACTGGTCCTGGGGCCCTTGTTAAAGATTAACTGGTCCTGAGGCTCAGTGTATAGTACTGTATTTGTAAAAAAAATCAAAGGTGAGGAATAAAAAAAATATATACAGTGGGGCAAGAAAGTATTTAGTCAGCCACCAATTGTGCAAGTTCTCCCACATAAAAATATGAGGCAGATTTATAATAGGCAGATTTGTAATTTATCATAGGTACACTTCAACTATGACAGACAAAATGAGAAAAAAATCCAGAAAATCACATTGTAGGATTTTTAATGAATTTATTTGCAAATTATGGTGGAAAATAAGTATTTGGTCAAGAACAAAAGTTTATCTCAATACTTTGTTATATACCCTTTGTTGGCAATGACAGAGGTCAAACGTTTTCTGTAAGTCTTCACAAGGTTTTCACAGACTGTTGCTGGTATTTTGGCCCATTCCTCCATGCAGATCTCCTCTAGAGCAGTGATGTTTTGGGGCTGTTGCTGGGCAACACAGACTTTCAACTCCCTCCAAAATGTTCTGTGGGGTTGAGATCTGGAGACTGGCTAGGCCACTCCAGGACCGTGAAATGCTTCTTACGAAGCCACTCCTTCGTTGCCCGGGCGGTGTGTTTGGGATCATTGTCATGCTGAAAGACCCAGCCACGTTTCATCTTCAATGCCCTTGCTGATGGAAGGAGGTTTTCACTCAAAATCTCACGATACATGGCCCCATTCATTCTTTCCTTTACACGGATCAGTCGTCCTGGTCCCTTTGCAGAAAAACAGCCCCAAAGCATGATGTTTCCACCCCCATGCTTCACAGTAGGTATGGTGTCACATGATCACATTCATTAAAAATCCTACAATGTGATTTTCTGGATTTTTTTTCTCATTTTGTCTGTCATAGTTGAAGTGTACGATGAACATTACAGGCCTCTCATCTTTTTAAGTGGGAGAACTTGAACAATTGGTGTCTGACTAAATACTTTTTTGCCCCACTGTATATAAAGGTGTACCTTTTTGATAAGAGAGGTTAAGGAAACCACCGCAGTTATCTGTAGCACATGCCCCGAATACAACAGGTGTAGTAGACCTTACAGTGAAATGCTGAATACAACAGGTGTAGTAGACCTCAGTGACATGCTGAATACAACAGGTGCAGTAGACCTTACAGTGAAATGCTGAATACAACAGGTGTAGACTTCACAGTGAAATGCTGAATACAACAGGTGTAGTAGACCTCACAGTGAAATGCTGAATACAACAGGTGTAGTAGACCTCACAGTGACATGCTGAATACAACAGGTGCAGTAGACCTTACAGTGAAATGCTGAATACAACAGGTGTAGACTTCACAGTGAAATGCTGAATACAACAGGTGTAGTAGACCTCACAGTGAAATGCTGAATACAACAGGTGCAGTGGACCTTACAGTGAAATGCTGAATACAACAGGTGTAGACTTCACAGTGAAATGCTGAATACAACAGGTGTAGACTTCACAGTGAAATGCTGAATACAACAGGTGTAGACTTCACAGTGAAATGCTGAATACAACAGGTGTAGTAGACCTCACAGTGAAATGCTGAATACAACAGGTGTAGACTTCACAGTGAAATGCTGAATATAACAGGTGTAGACTTCACAGTGAAATGCTGAATACAACAGGTGTAGTAGACCTCACAGTGAAATGCTGAATACAACAGGTGTAGTAGACCTCACAGTGAAATGCTGAATACAACAGGTGTAGTAGACTTCACAGTGAAATGCTGAATACAACAGGTGTAGTAGACCTCACAGTGAAATGCTGAATACAACAGGTGTAGACTTCACAGTGAAATGCTTACTGACAGTACGAGACCTTTCCCAACAATATAAAGTCAAATAGTAACTCAAAATAATGTTGTCCATTTAGTTTACTCCAATTCGTGGAGGGATGGTAGGGTTAGGGGAAAATAATAAAGGAGAGAAATACATTAAAATAAAATTAAAATAAAATATTTACCAAAAATACTGGAGATTTGAAATTATGCAGATAATTCCATTGATAGATATTAAATCTGATCAAACCCCAAATGTTTTTTTTTTAAACTATTAAATAACGAGACTATATACAAGGAGTACCAGTACAGAGTCAATGTGCAGGGGTACGAGGTAGTTGAGGAAATATGTACAGTACAAGTCAAAAGTGTGGACACACCAACTCATTCAAGGGTTGTTTTGTTTATTTTATTTTTTTTACTATTTTCTACATTGTAGAATAATAGTGAACACATCAAAACCTAGAAATATCACATATGGATTCATGTAGTAAACCCCCCTCAAAAAGTGTTTAAACAAATGTGCCTTGATTACAGCTTTGCTTACTCTTGGTATTCTCTCATTGAATGAGTAAGTGTGTGTCCAAACGTTTGACTGGTATTGTAGGTAGGGGTAAAAAATGACTAGGCAATCCATAATAGATAATAAACAGAGTAGCGGCAGCGTGTGTGTGGGTGTCGTGTCAATATGCGTGTGTGTGGTATGTGTGAGTGTGTGGGTAGAGTACAGTCCGTGTACATAGAGCCAGTGCAAAAATAAGAGTGGGTTCATGCAAATAGTCACGGTAGCCATTTGATTAACTCTTCAGCAGTCTTATGCAGACCTGGTGCTCTGGTATCACTTGCCGTGCGGTAGCAGAGAGAACAGTATGACTCAGGTGTCTCTGACACCGCCTGGTATAGAGGTCCTGGATGGCAGGGATCTCAGCGCTGGTGATGTACTGGGGCCCGTACGCACTACCCTCTGTAGCGCCTTGCGGTCGGTTGCCAAGCAGTTGTTGTACCAGGCGGTGATGCAGCCAGTCAAGATGCTCTCGATGGTGCAGCTGTATAAAAATAAAAAAAATCGGCCAAATCGGTGTCCAAAAATACAGATTTCCGATTGTTAATGAAAACTTGAAATCGTCCCTAATTAATATGCCATTCCGATTAATCGGTCGACCTCTAGTTAGTACTACTCTAATACAGGACTAGTAAAGGGTTAGTACTACTCTAATACAGGACTAGTAAAGGGTTAGTACTACTCTAATACAGGACTAGTAAAGGGTTAGTACTACTCTAATACAGGACTAGTAAAGGGTTAGTACTACTCTAATACAGGACTAGTAAAGGGTTAGTACTACTCTAATACAGGACTAGTAAAGGGTTAGTACTACTCTAATACAGGACTAGTAAAGGGTTAGTACTACTCTAATACAGGACTAGTAAAGGGTTAGTACTACTCTTATACAGGACTAGTAAAGGGTTAGTACTACTCTAATACAGGACTAGTAAAGGGTTAGGGTTAGTACTACTCTAATACAGGACTAGTAAAGGGTTAGGGTTAGTACTACTCTAATACAGGACTAGTACAGGGTTAGTACTACTCTAATACAGGACTAGTAAAGGGTTAGGGTTAGTACTACTCTAATACAGGACTAGTAAAGGGTTAGTACTACTCTAATACAGGAGTAGTAAAGGGTTAGTACTACTCTAATACAGGACTAGTAAAGGGTTAGTACTACTCCAATACAGGACTAGTAAAGGGTTAGTACTACTCCAATACAGGACTAGTAAAGGGTTAAGGTGAGTACTACTCTAATACAGGAGTAGTAAAGGGTTAGTACTACTCTAATACAGGACTAGTAAAGGGTTAGTACTACTCTAATACAGGACTAGTAAAGGGTTAGGGTTAGTACTACTCTAATACAGGACTAGTACAGGGTTAGTACTACTCTAATACAGGACTAGTAAAGGGTTAGTACTACTCTAATACAGGACTAGTAAAGGGTTAGTACTACTCTAATACAGGACTAGTAAAGGCTTAGTACTACTCTTATACAGGACTAGTAAAGGGTTAGTACTACTCTAATACAGGACTAGTAAAGGCCCAGTGCACTACTTAAAAAATATATAGTTTTATTATTTTTTTACTAAATGTAATTGGAGTGTTCACCAGCATTTGTAACTTTTAGTCTGCTAATTATCTGTACAAAATCTAAAAATATTTGCTTAATATAGCCTATGTTTTCCAGTTTCTTGAAATACATTGCCAATGCATCTTATTTCTACGTGAAAACTGAAATGGTTTATTCATTCCTTTTCCATTTTAGTAGAAGCTCTTATCCAGAGCAACTTACAGTAGTGAGTGCATACTCTTCCGTACTAGTCGCCCCGTGGGAATCAAGCCCATAACCCTAGCACTAGCATTGCAAACGCTCGACCAATTCAGCCACATCATCACAAACCACTTGATGTCTCAATGTAATCAATTACTGTATTGTACATTGTTTATCGCCATGGTGACAGAAAGTCTACAGGTGCAGACCAAGATGGCCAGCCTATGTACAATGCAGTAATGCAGATTAACATTAAGTGGATTGTAAGGATGATCAATTAATACTGCAGTGTTTTTTCTTTTCTTCTCCATGTTATTTGATCAAGACAAATATTTAATTTGATGTGGATGTTTTGTGTCTTTGCCCATAACTTTGTACCTTTTTGATGTAAAATGTTTGAGGACAGGGTTTTGTTCTTTCTGGATTCCATTAGAATGACATCACAGAGAAAGGGACAGGGTTTTGTTCTTTCTGGATTCCATTAGAATGACATCACAGAGAAAGGGACAGGGTTTTGTTCTTTCTGGATTCCATTAGAATGACATCACAGAGAAAGGGACAGGGTTTTGTTCTTTCTGGATTCCATTAGAATGACATCACAGAGAAAGAGACAGGGTTTTGTTCTTTCTGGATTCCATTAGAATGACATCACAGAGAAAGGGACAGGGTTTTGTTCTTTCTGGATTCCATTAGAATGACATCACAGAGAAAGGGACAGGGTTGTGTTCTTTCTGGATTCCATTAGAATGACATCACAGAGAAAGGGACAGGGTTGTGTTCTTTCTGGATTCTATTAGAATGACATCACAGAGAAAGAGACAACAACTCAATTCCAACTATTGAATCCTGCAAGATACCTTTCTTAATTATACAACTAGCTTTTTTGGCAAAGCAGAGATGCTGAATACAAATGTGGGGTGCACGAGACCTCAATATCAGTCTGCTAATTCTAGTAATTGCACAGTATGCTGGGCCTTTTTTAAATCATTTTTTATTCATTTAACCTTTTATTTAACTAGGCAAGTCAGTTAAGAACAAATTCTTATTTACAATGACGGCCTAGGAACAGTGGGTTAACTGCCTGCCATGTTCAGGGGGCAGAACGACAGATTTGTACCTTGTCAGATCGGGGATTTGATCCAGAAACCTTTTGGTTACTGGCCCAACGCTCTAACCACTAGGCTACCTGGAGGCTACCTGCCGGTCTGCTAATACTAGTAAAGGCCCAGTGCACTACTTTTGTGAAACATACTTTCAGGGGGTGCTGCGGCATCCTCAGCACCCATACTTCTCGCGGCTATGCATTTTTTCAGTTCTATTCTTCAAAGAATCAATAGGTACTGTTACGGTACAGAGTCAGTGTGGAGGCTATATACAGGGTGTTACGGTACAGAGTCAGTGTGGAGGCTATATACAGGGTGTTACGGTACAGAGTCAATGTGGAGGCTATATACAGGGTGTTACGGTACAGAGTCAATGTGGAGGCTATATACAGGGTGTTACGGTACAGAGTCAATGTGGAGGCTATATACAGGGGGTACCGGTACAGAGTCAATGTGGAGGCTATATACAGGGTGTTACGGTACAGAGTCAATGTGGAGGCTATATACAGGGGGTACCGGTACAGAGTCAATGTGGAGGCTATATACAGGGTGTTACGGTACAGAGTCAATGTGGAGGCTATATACAGGGTGTTACGGTACAGAGTCAATGTGGAGGCTATATACAGGGTGTTACAGTACAGAGTCAATGTGGAGGCTATATACATTGTGTTACGGTACAGAGTCAATGTGGAGGCTATATACAGGATGTTACGGTACAGAGTCAATGTGGAGGCTATATACAGGGTGTTACGGTACAGAGTCAATGTGGAGGCTGTATACAGGGTGTTACGGTACAGAGTCAATGTGGAGGCTATATACAGGGTGTTACGGTACAGAGTCAGTGTGGAGGCTATATACAGGGTGTTACGGTACAGAGTCAATGTGGAGGCTATATACAGGGTGTTACGGTACAGAGTCAATGTGGAGGCTATATACAGGGGGTACCGGTACAGAGTCAATGTGGAGGCTATATACAGGGTGTTACGGTACAGAGTCAATGTGGTGGCTATATACAGGGTGTTACGGTACAGAGTCAATGTGGAGGCTATATACAGGGTATTACGGTACAGAGTCATTGTGGAGGCTATATACAGGGGGTACCGGTACAGAGTCAATGTGGAGGCTATATACAGGGTGTTACGGTACAGAGTCAATGTGGAGGCTATTTACAGGGGGTTCCGGTACAGAGTCAATGTGGAGGCTATATACAGGGTGTACCGGTACAGAGTCAATGTGGAGGCTATATACAGGGGGTACCGGTACAGAGTCAGTGTGGAGGCTATATACAGGGGGTACCGGTACAGAGTCAATGTGGAGGCTATATACAGGGGGTACCGGTACAGAGTCAATGTGGAGGCTATATACAGGGTGTTACGGTACAGAGTCAACATGGAGGCTATATACAGGGGGTACCGGTACAGAGTCAATGTGGAGGCTATATACAGGGGGTACCGGTACAGAGTCAATGTGGAGGCTATATACAGGGGGTACCGGTACAGAGTCAATGTGGAGGCTATATACAGGGTGTTACGATACAGAGTCAATGTGGAGGCTATATACAGGGTGTACCGGTACAGAGTCAATGTGGAGGCTATATACAGGGGGTACCGGTACAGAGTCAGTGTGGAGGCTATATACAGGGGGTACCGGTACAGAGTCAATGTGGAGGCTATATACAGGGGGTACCGGTACAGAGTCAATGTGGAGGCTATATACAGGGGGTACCGGTACAGAGTCAATGTGGAGGCTATATACAGGGTGTTACGATACAGAGTCAATGTGGAGGCTATATACAGGGTGTTACGGTACAGAGTCAATGTGGAGGCTATATACAGGGTGTTACGGTACAGAGTCAATGTGTGGGTGTTTATATCACCCGCTATCCTTCTCTGTGTCCGTCCCAAATGGCATCCTATTTCCTACATAGTGCACTATATATACTGTATATTTGACATGGGCTGGACCTACGTCCTAAATGCCATCCTATTGCAGTCCTTTTGACTGTAGTGTGTCGTCGGACAGTTGTATCCGATGAATTTCACTGGACAAACTCTGTCTCAAGGAGCCTGTAGTAATTACCTGGAGCTGTTTTTATTACTAGCTACTATTGTACCAGGATATTTAGCTGTTATTATGTTGTTGTTTTTATGTCTTTAACACTTCTACTGTTTATACGGTAACTTTAACACATATATACTGTTTATACGGTAACTAACACTTCTACTGTTTATACGGTAACGAACACTTTTACTGTTTATACGGTAACTTTAACACATATATACTGTTTATACGGTAACTAACACTTCTACTGTTTATACGGTAACGAACACTTTTACTGTTTATACGGTAACTAACACTTCTACTGTTTATACGGTAACTTTAACACATATATACTGTTTATACGGTAACTAACACTTCTACTGTTTATACGGTAACGAACACTTTTACTGTTTATACGGTAACTAACACTTCTACTGTTTATACGGTAACTAACACTTCTACTGTTTATACGGTAACTAACACTTCTACTGTTTATACGGTAACTAACACTTCTACTGTTTATACGGTAACTAACACTTCTACTGTTTATACGGTAACTAACACTTCTACTGTTTATACGGTAACTAACACTTCTACTGTTTATACGGTAACTAACTCTTCTACTGTTTATACGGTAACTAACACTTCTACTGTTTATACGGTAACTAACACTTCTACTGTTTATACGGTAACGAACACTTCTACTGTTTATACGGTAACTAACACTTCTACTGTTTATACGGTAACTAACACTTCTACTGTTTATACGGTAACTTTAACACTTCTACTGTTTATACGGTAACTTTAACACTTCTACTGTTTATACGGTAACTAACACTTCTACTGTTTATACGGTAACTAACACTTCTACTGTTTATACGGTAACTAACACTTCTACTGTTTATACGGTAACTAACACTTCTACTGTTTATACGGTAACTTTAACACTTCTACTGTTTATACGGTAACTAACACTTCTACTGTTTATACGGTAACTAACACTTCTACTGTTTATACGGTAACTTTAACACTTCTACTGTTTATACGGTAACTTTAACACTTCTACTGTTTATACGGTAACTAACACTTCTACTGTTTATACGGTAACTAACACTTCTACTGTTTATACGGTAACTAACACTTCTACTGTTTATACGGTAACTAACACTTCTACTGTTTATACGGTAACTAACACTTCTACTGTTTATACGGTAACTAACACTTCTACTGTTTATACGGTAACTTTAACACTTCTACTGTTTATACGGTAACTAACACTTCTACTGTTTATACGGTAACTAACATATATGCTGTTTTTACGGGAACTTTAACACATATATACTGTTTATACGGTAACTAACACTTCTACTGTTTATACGGTCACTAACACTTCTACTGTTTATACGGTCACTAACACTTCTACTGTTTATACGGTAACTTTAACACTTCTACTGTTTATACGGTAACTAACACTTCTACTGTTTATACGGGAACTAACACTTCTACTGTTTATACGGGAACTTTAACACTTCTACTGTTTATACGGTAACTAACACTTCTACTGTTTATACGGTAACTAACACTTCTACTGTTTATACGGTAACTAACACTTCTACTGTTTATACGGTAACTAACACTTCTACTGTTTATACGGTAACTAACACTTCTACTGTTTATACGGTAACTAACACTTCTACTGTTTATACGGTAACTAACACTTCTACTGTTTATACGGTAACTAACACTTCTACTGTTTATACGGTAACTAACACTTCTACTGTTTATACGGTAACTAACTCTTCTACTGTTTATACGGTAACTAACACTTCTACTGTTTATACGGTAACTAACACTTCTACTGTTTATACGGGAACTTTAACACTTCTACTGTTTATACAGGAACTAACACTTCTACTGTTTATACGGTAACTTTAACACTTCTACTGTTTATACGGTAACTAACACTTCTACTGTTTATACGGTAACTAACATATATGCTGTTTATACGGGAACTTTAACACTTCTACTGTGTATATGGTAACTAACACATATATACTGTTTATACGGTAACTTTAACACATCCTCTGACTTCTGGGTTGTGATAAAAGTATTAACAGATCGCAGACAGGCCTACGGTTGTTATAATAAATGTGTGTTTACACTAACATTACTGCCCCACCTTGTCAGGTCTCATATGGCATACGGTACAGTAGGGCAGTATCTCCTGCCTTGTCAGGTCTAATATGGCATACGGTACAGTAGGGCAGTATCTCCTGCCTTGTCAGGTCTAATATGGCATACGGTACAGTAGGGCAGTATCTCCTGCCTTGTCATACGGTACAGTAGGGCAGTATCTCCTGCCTTGTCATACGGTACAGTAGGGCAGTATCACCTGCCTTGTCATACGGTACAGTAGGGCAGTATCTCCTGCCTTGTCATACGGTACAGTAGGGCAGTATCTCCTGCCTTGTCATACGGTACAGTAGGGCAGTATCTCCTGCCTTGTCATACGGTACAGTAGGGCCGTATCTCCTGCCTTGTCATACGGTACAGTAGGGCAGTATCTCCTGCCTTGTCAGGTCTAATATGGCATACGGTACAGTAGGGCAGTATCTCCTGCCTTGTCAGGTCTAATATGGCATACGGTACAGTAGGGCAGTATCTCCTGCCTTGTCAGGTCTAATATGGCATACGGTACAGTAGGGCAGTATCTCCTGCCTTGTCAGGTCTAATATGGCATACGGTACAGTAGGGCAGTATCTCCTGCCTTCTCAGGTCTCATATAGCATACAGTACAGTAGGGCAGTATCTCCTGCCTTGTCAGGTCTCATATAGCATACGGTACAGTAGGGCAGTATCTCCTGCCTTGTCATGCGGTACAGTAGGGCCGTATCTCCTGCCTTGTCATACGGTACAGTAGGGCCGTATCTCCTGCCTTGTCAGGTCTCTCATATAGCATACGGTACAGTAGGGCCGTATCTCCTGCCTTGTCAGGTCTCATATAGCATACGGTACAGTAGGGCAGTATCTCCTGCCTTCTCAGGTCTCATATAGCATACAGTACAGTAGGGCAGTATCTCCTGCCTTGTCATACGGTACAGTAGGGCCGTATCTCCTGCCTTGTCAGGTCTCATATGGCATACGGTACAGTAGGGCAGTATCTCCTGCCTTGTCAGGTCTCATATAGCATACGGTACAGTAGGGCTGTATCTCCTGCCTTGTCAGGTCTCATATGGCATACGGTACAGTAGGGCAGTATCTCCTGCCTTGTCAGGTCTCATATGGCATACGGTACAGTAGGGCAGTATCTCCTGCCTTGTCAGGTCTCTCATATAGCATACGGTACAGTAGGGCAGTATCTCCTGCCTTGTCAGGTCTCTCATATAGCATACGGTACAGTAGGGCAGTATCTCCTGCCTTGTCAGGTCTCATATAGCATACGGTACAGTAGGGCAGTATCTCCTGCCTTGTCATACGGTACAGTAGGGCCGTATCTCCTGCCTTGTCAGGTCTCATATAGCATACGGTACAGTAGGGCCGTATCTCCTGCCTTGTCATGCGGTACAGTAGGGCCGTATCTCCTGCCTTGTCATACGGTACAGTAGGGCCGTATCTCCTGCCTTGTCATACGGTACAGTAGGGCAGTATCTCCTGCCTTGTCAGGTCTCATATAGCATACGGTACAGTAGGGCAGTATCTCCTGCCTTGTCAGGTCTCATATAGCATACGGTACAGTAGGGCAGTATCTCCTGCCTTGTCAGGTCTCTCATATAGCATACGGTACAGTAGGGCAGTATCTCCTGCCTTGTCAGGTCTCATATAGCATACGGTACAGTAGGGCAGTATCTCCTGCCTTGTCAGGTCTCATATAGCATACGGTACAGTAGGGCAGTATCTCCTGCCTTGTCAGGTCTCTCATATGGCATACGGTACAGTAGGGCAGTATCTCCTGCCTTGTCAGGTCTCTCATATGGCATACGGTACAGTAGGGCAGTATCTCCTGCCTTGTCAGGTCTCATATAGCATACGGTACAGTAGGGCCGTATCTCCTGCCTTGTCATACAGTACAGTAGGGCCGTATCTCCTTCCTTGTCATACGGTACAGTAGGGCCGTATCTCCTGCCTTATACGGTACAGTAGGGCCGTATCTCCTGCCTTGTCAGGTCTCATATAGCATACGGTACAGTAGGGAAGTATCTCCTGCCTTGTCAGGTCTCATATAGCATACGGTACAGTAGGGCAGTATCTCCTGCCTTGTCAGGTCTCTCATATGGCATACGGTACAGTAGGGCAGTATCTCCTGCCTTGTCAGGTCTCTCATATGGCATACGGTACAGTAGGGCAGTATCTCCTGCCTTGTCAGGTCTCATATAGCATACGGTACAGTAGGGCCGTATCTCCTGCCTTGTCATACGGTACAGTAGGGCCGTATCTCCTGCCTTGTCAGGTCTCATATAGCATACGGTACAGTAGGGCCGTATCTCCTGCCTTGTCATACGGTACAGTAGGGCCGTATCTCCTGCCTTGTCATACGGTACAGTAGGGCCGTATCTCCTGCCTTGTCACGTCTCATATAGCATACGGTACAGTAGGGCAGTATCTCCTGCCTTGTCAGGTCTCATATAGCATACGGTACAGTAGGGCCGTATCTCCTGCCTTGTCAGGTCTCATATGGCATACGGTACAGTAGGGCAGTATCTCCTGCCTTGTCAGGTCTCATATGGCATACGGTACAGTAGGGCAGTATCTCCTGCCTTGTCAGGTCTCATATAGCATACGGTACAGTAGGGCAGTATCTCCTGCCTTGTCAGGTCTCTCATATAGCATACGGTACAGTAGGGCAGTATCTCCTGCCTTGTCATACGGTACAGTAGGGCCGTATCTCCTGCCTTGTCATACGGTACAGTAGGGCCGTATCTCCTGCCTTGTCAGGTCTCATATAGCATACGGTACAGTAGGGCAGTATCTCCTGCCTTGTCAGGTCTCTCATATAGCATACGGTACAGTAGGGCAGTATCTCCTGCCTTGTCATACGGTACAGTAGGGCCGTATCTCCTGCCTTGTCATACGGTACAGTAGGGCCGTATCTCCTGCCTTGTCATACGGTACAGTAGGGCAGTATCTCCTGCCTTGTCAGGTCTCATATAGCATACGGTACAGTAGGGCCGTATCTCCTGCCTTGTCATACGGTACAGTAGGGCCGTATCTCCTGCCTTGTCATACGGTACAGTAGGGCCGTATCTCCTGCCTTGTCATACGGTACAGTAGGGCAGTATCTCCTGCCTTGTCAGGTCTCATATAGCATACGTTACAGTAGGGCAGTATCTCCTGCCTTGTCAGGTCTCTCATATAGCATACGGTACAGTAGGGCAGTATCTCCTGCCTTGTCAGGTCTCATATAGCATACGGTACAGTAGGGCCGTATCTCCTGCCTTGTCATACGGTACAGTAGGGCCGTATCTCCTGCCTTGTCATACGGTACAGTAGGGCCGTATCTCCTGCCTTGTCATACGGTACAGTAGGGCAGTATCTCCTGCCTTGTCAGGTCTCATATAGCATACGGTACAGTAGGGCAGTATCTCCTGCCTTGTCAGGTCTCTCATATGGCATACGGTACAGTAGGGCAGTATCTCCTGCCTTGTCAGGTCTCTCATATGGCATACGGTACAGTAGGGCAGTATCTCCTGCCTTGTCAGGTCTCATATAGCATACGGTACAGTAGGGCCATATCTCCTGCCTTGTCATACGGTACAGTAGGACCGTATCTCCTGCCTTGTCATACGGTACAGTAGGGCCGTATCTCCTGCCTTGTCAGGTCTCATATAGCATACGGTACAGTAGGGCCGTATCTCCTGCCTTGTCATACGGTACAGTAGGGCCGTATCTCCTGCCTTGTCATACGGTACAGTAGGGCCGTATCTCCTGCCTTGTCAGGTCTCATATAGCATACGGTACAGTAGGGCAGTATCTCCTGCCTTGTCAGGTCTCATATAGCATACGGTACAGTAGGGCCGTATCTCCTGCCTTGTCAGGTCTCATATGGCATACGGTACAGTAGGGCAGTATCTCCTGCCTTGTCAGGTCTCATATAGCATACGGTACAGTAGGGCAGTATCTCCTGCCTTGTCAGGTCTCTCATATAGCATACGGTACAGTAGGGCAGTATCTCCTGCCTTGTCAGGTCTCATATAGCATACGGTACAGTAGGGCAGTATCTCCTGCCTTGTCAGGTCTCTCATATAGCATACGGTACAGTAGGGCAGTATCTCCTGCCTTGTCATACGGTACAGTAGGGCCGTATCTCCTGCCTTGTCATACGGTACAGTAGGGCAGTATCTCCTGCCTTGTCAGGTCTCATATAGCATACGGTACAGTAGGGCAGTATCTCCTGCCTTGTCAGGTCTCATATAGCATACGGTACAGTAGGGCAGTATCTCCTGCCTTGTCATACGGTACAGTAGGGCCGTATCTCCTGCCTTGTCAGGTCTCATATAGCATACGGTACAGTAGGGCAGTATCTCCTGCCTTGTCATACGGTACAGTAGGGCCGTATCTCCTGCCTTGTCAGGTCTCATATAGCATACGGTACAGTAGGGCCGTATCTCCTGCCTTGTCATACGGTACAGTAGGGCCGTATCTCCTGCCTTGTCATGCGGTACAGTAGGGCCGTATCTCCTGCCTTGTCATACGGTACAGTAGGGCCGTATCTCCTGCCTTGTCATACGGTACAGTAGGGCAGTATCTCCTGCCTTGTCAGGTCTCATATAGCATACGGTACAGTAGGGCAGTATCTCCTGCCTTGTCAGGTCTCATATAGCATACGGTACAGTAGGGCAGTATCTCCTGCCTTGTCAGGTCTCTCATATAGCATACGGTACAGTAGGGCAGTATCTCCTGCCTTGTCAGGTCTCATATAGCATACGGTACAGTAGGGCAGTATCTCCTGCCTTGTCAGGTCTCATATAGCATACGGTACAGTAGGGCAGTATCTCCTGCCTTGTCAGGTCTCTCATATGGCATACGGTACAGTAGGGCAGTATCTCCTGCCTTGTCAGGTCTCTCATATGGCATACGGTACAGTAGGGCAGTATCTCCTGCCTTGTCAGGTCTCATATAGCATACGGTACAGTAGGGCCGTATCTCCTGCCTTGTCATACGGTACAGTAGGGCCGTATCTCCTGCCTTGTCAGGTCTCATATAGCATACGGTACAGTAGGGCCGTATCTCCTGCCTTGTCATACGGTACAGTAGGGCCGTATCTCCTGCCTTGTCATACGGTACAGTAGGGCCGTATCTCCTGCCTTGTCACGTCTCATATAGCATACGGTACAGTAGGGCAGTATCTCCTGCCTTGTCAGGTCTCATATAGCATACGGTACAGTAGGGCCGTATCTCCTGCCTTGTCAGGTCTCATATGGCATACGGTACAGTAGGGCAGTATCTCCTGCCTTGTCAGGTCTCATATGGCATACGGTACAGTAGGGCAGTATCTCCTGCCTTGTCAGGTCTCATATAGCATACGGTACAGTAGGGCAGTATCTCCTGCCTTGTCAGGTCTCTCATATAGCATACGGTACAGTAGGGCAGTATCTCCTGCCTTGTCATACGGTACAGTAGGGCCGTATCTCCTGCCTTGTCATACGGTACAGTAGGGCAGTATCTCCTGCCTTGTCAGGTCTCATATAGCATACGGTACAGTAGGGCAGTATCTCCTGCCTTGTCAGGTCTCTCATATAGCATACGGTACAGTAGGGCAGTATCTCCTGCCTTGTCATACGGTACAGTAGGGCCGTATCTCCTGCCTTGTCATACGGTACAGTAGGGCCGTATCTCCTGCCTTGTCATACGGTACAGTAGGGCAGTATCTCCTGCCTTGTCAGGTCTCATATAGCATACGGTACAGTAGGGCAGTATCTCCTGCCTTGTCAGGTCTCTCATATAGCATACGGTACAGTAGGGCAGTATCTCCTGCCTTGTCAGGTCTCATATAGCATACGGTACAGTAGGGCAGTATCTCCTGCCTTGTCATACGGTACAGTAGGGCCGTATCTCCTGCCTTGTCATACGGTACAGTAGGGCCGTATCTCCTGCCTTGTCATACGGTACAGTAGGGCAGTATCTCCTGCCTTGTCAGGTCTCATATAGCATACGGTACAGTAGGGCAGTATCTCCTGCCTTGTCAGGTCTCTCATATAGCATACGGTACAGTAGGGCAGTATCTCCTGCCTTGTCAGGTCTCATATAGCATACGGTACAGTAGGGCCGTATCTCCTGCCTTGTCATACGGTACAGTAGGGCCGTATCTCCTGCCTTGTCATACGGTACAGTAGTGCCGTATCTCCTGCCTTGTCATACGGTACAGTAGGGCAGTATCTCCTGCCTTGTCAGGTCTCATATAGCATACGGTACAGTAGGGCAGTATCTCCTGCCTTGTCAGGTCTCTCATATGGCATACGGTACAGTAGGGCAGTATCTCCTGCCTTGTCAGGTCTCATATAGCATACGGTACAGTAGGGCCGTATCTCCTGCCTTGTCATACGGTACAGTAGGACCGTATCTCCTGCCTTGTCATACGGTACAGTAGGGCCGTATCTCCTGCCTTGTCAGGTCTCATATAGCATACGGTACAGTAGGGCCGTATCTCCTGCCTTGTCATACGGTACAGTAGGGCCGTATCTCCTGCCTTGTCATACGGTACAGTAGGGCCGTATCTCCTGCCTTGTCAGGTCTCATATAGCATACGGTACAGTAGGGCAGTATCTCCTGCCTTGTCAGGTCTCATATAGCATACGGTACAGTAGGGCCGTATCTCCTGCCTTGTCAGGTCTCATATGGCATACGGTACAGTAGGGCAGTATCTCCTGCCTTGTCAGGTCTCATATAGCATACGGTACAGTAGGGCAGTATCTCCTGCCTTGTCAGGTCTCTCATATAGCATACGGTACAGTAGGGCAGTATCTCCTGCCTTGTCAGGTCTCATATAGCATACGGTACAGTAGGGCAGTATCTCCTGCCTTGTCAGGTCTCTCATATAGCATACGGTACAGTAGGGCAGTATCTCCTGCCTTGTCATACGGTACAGTAGGGCCGTATCTCCTGCCTTGTCATACGGTACAGTAGGGCAGTATCTCCTGCCTTGTCAGGTCTCATATAGCATACGGTACAGTAGGGCAGTATCTCCTGCCTTGTCAGGTCTCATATAGCATACGGTACAGTAGGGCAGTATCTCCTGCCTTGTCATACGGTACAGTAGGGCCGTATCTCCTGCCTTGTCAGGTCTCATATAGCATACGGTACAGTAGGGCAGTATCTCCTGCCTTGTCATACGGTACAGTAGGGCCGTATCTCCTGCCTTGTCAGGTCTCTCATATAGCATACGGTACAGTAGGGCCGTATCTCCTGCCTTGTCAGGTCTCATATAGCATACGGTACAGTAGGGCAGTATCTCCTGCCTTGTCAGGTCTCATATAGCATACGGTACAGTAGGGCAGTATCTCCTGCCTTGTCATACGGTACAGTAGGGCCGTATCTCCTGCCTTGTCAGGTCTCATATAGCATACGGTACAGTAGGGCAGTATCTCCTGCCTTGTCAGGTCTCATATAGCATACGGTACAGTAGGGCCGTATCTCCTGCCTTGTCAGGTCTCATATGGCATACGGTACAGTAGGGCAGTATCTCCTGCCTTGTCAGGTCTCATATGGCATACGGTACAGTAGGGCAGTATCTCCTGCCTTGTCAGGTCTCTCATATGGCATACGGTACAGTAGGGCAGTATCTCAGCTCAGTACAGTACAGTCGTGTCTCCTACTCAGTACAGTACAGTCGTGTCTCCTACTCAACTCAGTACAGTACAGTCGTGTCTCCTACTCAGCTCAGTACAGTACAGTCGTGTCTCCTACTCAGCTCAGTACAGTACAGTCGTGTCTCCTACTCAGCTCAGTACAGTACAGTCGTGTCTCCTACTCAGTACAGTACAGTCGTGTCTCCTACTCAGCTCAGTACAGTACAGTCGTGTCTCCTACTCAGCTCAGTACAGTACAGTCGTGTCTCCTACTCAGCTCAGTACAGTACAGTCGTGTCTCCTACTCAGCTCAGTACAGTACAGTCGTGTCTCCTACTCAGCTCAGTACAGTACAGTCGTGTCTCCTACTCAGCTCAGTACAGTACAGTCGTGTCTCCTACTCAGCTCAGTACAGTACAGTCGTGTCTCCTACTCAGCTCAGTACAGTACAGTCGTGTCTCCTACTCAGCTCAGTACAGTCGTGTCTCCTACTCAGCTCAGTACAGTACAGTCGTGTCTCCTACTCAGCTCAGTACAGTACGGTCGTGTCTCCTACTCAGCTCAGTACAGTACAGTCGTGTCTCCTACTCAGCTCAGTACAGTACAGTCGTGTCTCCTACTCAGCTCAGTACAGTACAGTCGTGTCTCCTACTCAGCTCAGTACAGTCGTGTCTCCTACTCAGCTCAGTACAGTACAGTCGTGTCTCCTACTCAGCTCAGTACAGTACGGTCGTGTCTCCTACTCAGCTCAGTACAGTACGGTTGTGTCTCCTACTCAGCTCAGTACAGTACGGTCGTGTCTCCTACTCAGCTCAGGACAGTACGGTCGTGTCTCCTACTCAGCTCAGTACAGTACGGTCGTGTCTCCTACTCAGCTCAGTACAGTACAGTCGTGTCTCCTACTCAGCTCAGTACAGTACAGTCGTGTCTCCTACTCAGTACAGTACAGTCGTGTCTCCTACTCAGCTCAATACAGTACAGTCGTGTCTCCTACTCAGTACTGTACGGCCGTGTCTCCTACTCAGCTCAGCTCAGTACAGTCGTGTCTCCTACTCAGCTCAGCTCAGTACAGTCGTGTCTCCTACTCAGCTCAGCACAGTACAGTCGTGTCTCCTACTCAGCACAGTACAGTCGTGTCTCCTACTCAGCTCAGTACAGTACAGTCGTGTCTCCTACTCAGTACAGTACAGTACAGTCATGTCTCCTACTCAGCTCAGTACAGTACAGTCGTGTCTCCTACTCAGCTCAGTACAGTACAGTCGTGTCTCCTACTCAGTACAGTACAGTCGTGTCTCCTACTCAGCTCAGTACAGTACAGTCGTGTCTCCTACTCAGCTCAGTACAGTACGGCCGTGTCTCCTACTCAGCTCAGTACAGTACGGCCGTGTCTCCTACTCAGTACAGTACAGTACGGCCGTGTCTCCTACTCAGCTCAGTACAGTACGGCCGTGTCTCCTACTCAGCTCAGCTCAGTACGGCCGTGTCTCCTACTCAGCTCAGTACAGTACAGTCGTGTCTCCTACTCAGCTCAGTACAGTACGGCCGTGTCTCCTACTCAGCTCAGTACAGTACAGTCGTGTCTCCTACTCAGCTCAGTACAGTCGTGTCTCCTACTCAGCTCAGTACAGTACAGTCGTGTCTCCTACTCAGTACAGTACAGTCGTGTCTCCTACTCAGCATAGTACAGTCGTGTCGCCTACTCAGCTCAGTACAGTACAGTCGTGTCTCCTACTCAGCTCAGTACAGTCATGTCTCCTACTCAGCTCAGTACAGTACAGTCGTGTCTCCTACTCAGCTCAGTACAGTCGTGTCGCCTACTCAGCTCAGTACAGTACAGTCGTGTCTCCTACTCAGCACAGTCCAGTCGTGTCTCCTACTCAGCTCAGTACAGTACAGTCGTGTCTCCTACTCAGCTCAGTACAGTACGGCCGTGTCTCCTACTCAGCTCAGTACAGTACGGCCGTGTCTCCTACTCAGTACAGTACAGTACAGTCGTGTCTCCTACTCAGCTCAGTACGGCCGTGTCTCCTACTCAGCTCAGTACAGTACAGTCGTGTCTCCTACTCAGCTCAGCACAGTACAGTCGTGTCTCCTACTCAGCTCAGTACAGTACGGCCGTGTCTCCTACTCAGCTCAGGACAGTACAGTCGTGTCTCCTACTCAGCTCAGTACAGTACAGTCGTGTCTCCTACTCAGCTCAGTACGGCCGTGTCTCCTACTCAGCTCAGTACAGTACAGTCGTGTCTCCTACTCAGCTCAGTACAGTACAGTCGTGTCTCCTACTCAGCTCAGTACGGCCGTGTCTCCTACTCAGCTCAGTACAGTACAGTCGTGTCTCCTACTCAGTACAGTACAGTCGTGTCTCCTACTCAGTACAATACAGTCGTGTCTCCTACTCAGCTCAGTACAGTACAGTCGTGTCTCCTACTCAGCTCAGTACAGTACAGTCGTGTCTCCTACTCAGCTCAGTACAGTACAGTCGTGTCTCCTACTCAGCTCAGTACAGTACAGTCGTGTCTCCTACTCAGTACAGTACGGCCGTGTCTCCTACTCAGTTCAGCTCGGTACAGTCGTGTCTCCTACTCAGCTCAGCTCAGTACAGTCGTGTCTCCTACTCAGCTCAGTACAGTACAGTCGTGTCTCCTACTCAGTACAGTACGGCCGTGTCTCCTACTCAGCTCAGCTCGGTACAGTCGTGTCTCCTACTCAGCTCAGCTCGGTACAGTCGTGTCTCCTACTCAGCTCAGCTCAGTACAGTCGTGTCTCCTACTCAGCTCAGCTCAGTACAGTCGTGTCTCCTACTCAGCTCAGCACAGTACAGTCGTGTCTCCTACTCAGCTCAGTACAGTACAGTACGGTCGTGTCTCCTACTCAGCTCAGCACAGTACAGTCGTGTCTCCTACTCAGCTCAGTACAGTACAGTCGTGTCTCCTACTCAGCTCAGTACAGTACAGTCGTGTCTCCTACTCAGTACAGTACGGCCGTGTCTCCTACTCAGCTCAGTACAGTCATGTCTCCTACTCAGCTCAGTACAGTACAGTCGTGTCTCCTACTCAGCTCAGTACAGTACAGTCGTGTCTCCTACTCAGCTCAGTACAGTACAGTCGTGTCTCCTACTCAGTACAGTCGTGTCTCCTACTCAGCTCAGTACAGTACAGTCGTGTCTCCTACTCAGCTCAGTACAGTACAGTCGTGTCTCCTACTCAGCTCAGTACAGTACAGTCGTGTCTCCTACTCAGTACAGTACGGCCGTGTCTCCTACTCAGCTCAGCTCAGTACGGCCGTGTCTCCTACTCAGCTCAGTACAGTACGGCCGTGTTTCCTACTCAGCTCAGCTCAGTACGGTCGTGTCTCCTACTCAGCTCAGTACAGTACAGTACGGTCGTGTCTCCTACTCAGCTCAGTACAGTACGGCCGTGTCTCCTACTCAGCTCAGTACAGTACGGCCGTGTCTCCTACTCAGCTCAGCTCAGTACGGTCGTGTCTCCTACTCAGCTCAGTACAGTACGGCCGTGTCTCCTACTCAGCTCAGCTCAGTACGGTCGTGTCTCCTACTCAGCTCAGTACAGTACGGTCGTGTCTCCTACTCAGCTCAGTACAGTACGGCCGTGTCTCCTACTCAGCTCAGTACAGTACGGCCGTATCTCCTACTCAGCTCAGTACAGTACAGTCGTGTCTCCTACTCAGCTCAGGACAGTACAGTCGTGTCCTCTACTCAGCTCAGTACAGTACGGTCGTGTCTCCTACTCAGCTCAGTACAGTACAGTCGTGTCTCCTACTCAGCTCAGGACAGTACAGTCGTGTCTCCTACTCAGCTCAGTACAGTCGTGTCTCCTACTCAGCTCAGTACAGTACGGCCGTGTCTCCTACTCAGCTCAGCACAGTACAGTCGTGTCTCCTACTCAGCTCAGTACAGTACAGTCGTGTCTCCTACTCAGTACAGTACGGCCGTGTCTCCTGCTCAGCTCAGCTCAGTACAGTCGTGTCTCCTACTCAGCTCAGTACAGTCGTGTCTCCTACTCAGCTCAGCTCTTTACAGTCCTGTCTCCTACTCAGCTCAGCACAGTACAGTCGTGTCTCCTACTCAGCTCAGTACAGTACAGTCGTGTCTCCTACTCAGCTCAGTACAGTACAGTCGTGTCTCCTACTCAGTACAGTACAGTCGTGTCTCCTACTCAGCTCAGTACAGTATGGTCGTGCCTCCTCAGCTCAGTGGCAGTGATCAGTAATTCGTGTAGGTGTTCCAGCTGGGTCGTGTGGCGGGGGGGGGGGGGGGGGGAGTGAGAGGTCGTGATGGGGGGTCGGAGGTCAGAAGAGAGACAGCTGCTGGGGAAGTGTTCTCTGTGGATCCTCTCAGTGGAAGCCTGTCTCTGTTAACCTGGCAGGCTAGGGGCCACATGCAGGGGGCCTCTACCCTAGAGGACCCCTGCATACCCCACCTAACTGTACAGGACCACATCGCAGCTGTACTGGGCTAGCCCGGTTACATATCCACCAGGGTCTATTAACCTGTCAGGCTGGGGGCCTAGCCTTGTACCTGGCAACAGGTGTTTCTCTCTGCAGCCATCAGGTGTCTGTCTTAACATCGTTAATCCGTAGATAATGTTACCTGACACCAGTGTTGTGATTTGTTACGATCTATTACATATTGTATTTAACTAAAGTAATATTTCCACATTACACGAGTACTTTGAAAGTAATAAATTACTTGTTATTTTATTTTATTTTACCCTGTAGGCCTACCTAGGCAATCAGCATGGAGCTAGTCTATAGGCCTACCTAGGAAATCAGCATGGAGCCAGTCTATAGGCCTACCTAGGAAATCAGCATGGAGCTAGTCTATAGGCCTACCTAGGAAATCAGCATGGAGCTAGTCTATAGGCCTACCTAGGAAATCAGCATGGAGCTAGTCTATAGGCCTACCTAGGCAATCAGCATGGAGCTAGTCTATAGGCCTACCTAGGAAATCAGCATGGAGCTAGTCTATAGGCCTACCTAGGAAATCAGCATGGAGCTAGTCTATAGGCCTACCTAGGAAATCAGCATGGAGCTAGTCTATAGGCCTACCTAGGAAATCAGCATGGAGCTAGTCTATAGGCCTACCTAGGAAATCAGCATGGAGCTAGTCTATAGGCCTACCTAGGAAATCAGCATGGAGCTAGTCTATAGGCCTACCTAGGAAATCAGCATGGAGCTAGTCTATAGGCCTACCTAGGAAATCAGCATGGAGCTAGTCTATAGGCCTACCTAGGAAATCAGCATGGAGCTAGTCTATAGGCCTACCTATCAGCATGGAGCTATTCTATAGGTCTACCTATCAGCATGGAGCTAGTCTATAGGCCTACCTATCAGCATGGAGCTAGTCTATAGGTCTACCTATCAGCATGGAGCTAGTCTATAGGACTACCTATCAGCATGGAGCTAGTCTATAGGCCTACCTATCAGCATGGAGCTAGTCTATAGGTCTACCTATCAGCATGGAGCTAGTCTATAGGACTACCTATCAGCATGGAGCTAGTCTATAGGCCTACCTATCAGTATGGAGCTAGTCTATAGGCCTACCTATCAGCATGGAGCTAGTCTATAGGCCAGTATCTGGTCCATAGGTCTCTGAAACAAGGCCAGAGTTGAGGAGATTAGGCCTATGGTCAACAGTTCCAGTGACCTCTTGGTCCACATGCATCTGTAGATAGGCCTGACAAAGTCTCTCTTACTGAATCGCTGTCCTCCAGCTAAACCAAAAAACAGAGCTTGTCAATTGCTATATTGTATTTACTTCACTACCATGGCCTATTTATTGCCTTATACCTCCCTTATCTCACCTCATTTGCACACAATGTATATAGACTTTTTGTTCTACTGTATTATTGACTGTATGTTTGTTTTACTCCATGTGTAACTCTGTGTTGTCTGTGTCGAACTGCTTTGCTTTATCTTGGCCAGAGGTCGCAGTTGTAAATGAGAACTTGTTCTCAACTAGCTTACCTGGTTAAATAAAGGATGAAATTAAAAAATGAGGGGTAGTGGATTTAAAAAAAAAAAATAGTTAACTGTCAAGACTGGGTTAAAGGTGACTTTAAAATGGCCACAGTCTGACTGATCCAACTTTGTATTTTTTTAATGACTGGATCAACAGGTGTAGCCCATTCGCTGGATCCAATACTCCACTAGTCTGTTTAGCTCACGTTAAACTTTTGGTTTTATGGCGTATGGGACAGGTCTAGCGTTGGAAGCATTTTGGCTGTCTGGTTTCACGTCAGTTTAACTGTTATGTTCTTCATACTGCCAAGTTCTCCTTGGAACACAGTGTGTTTCCTCAATATCCCTTGTAGGTTTGTGTCCTCTTTTACAGCCATGTGAACATCCTGCCAGTTTAGTTTTGATCTTTTACAACCATGTGAATATCCTGCCAGTTTAGTTTTGATCTTTTACAGCCATGTGAACATCCTGCCAGTTTAGTTTTGATCTTTTACAACCATGTGAATTTCCTGCCAGTTTAGTTTTGATATTTTACAGCCATGTGAACATCCTGCCAGTTTAGTTTTGATCTTTTACAACCATGTGAACTTCCTGCCAGTTTAGTTTTGATATTTTACAACCATGTGAACTTCCTGCCAGTTTAGTTTTGATCTTTTACAACCATGTGAACTTCCTGCCAGTTTAGTTTTGATATTTTACAACCATGTGAACTTCCTGCCAGTTTAGTTTTGATATTTTACAACCATGTGAATATCCTGCCAGTTTAGTTTTGATATTTCCAGCCATGTGCGTCCTAGCAGAGCTGGATGGTTGCCTTTCACGATGTAAGAGTGGTAGCTTTACCTTCTGTTCGTAACGCTCCACTGTAACGCTCCACCGTAACACTCCACCGTAACACTCCATTGTAACGCTCCACCGTAACACTCCACCGTAACACTCCACCGTAATGCTCCACCGTAATGCTCCACCGTAACGCTCCACCGTAACACTCCACTGTAACACTCCACCGTAACACTCCACCGTAATGCTCCACCGTAACACTCCACCGTAACGCTCCACCGTAACACTCCACCGTAACACTCCACCGTAACGCTCCACCGTAACACTCCATTGTAACGCTCCACCGTAACACTCCACCGTAACACTCCACTGTAACACTCCACCGTAACACTCCACTGTAACACTCCACCGTAACGCTCCACCGTAACGCTCCACCGTAACGCTCCACCGTAACACTCCATTGTAACGCTCCACTGTAACACTCCACTGTAACACTCCACCGTAACGCTCCACCGTAACACTCCACCGTAACACTCCATTGTAACGCTCCACCGTAACACTCCACTGTAACACTCCACCGTAACACTCCACCGTAACACTCCATTGTAACGCGCCACCGTAACACTCCACTGTAACACTCCACCGTAACACTCCACCGTAACACTCCATTGTAACGCTCCACCGTAACGCTCCACCGTAACGCTCCACCGTAACGCTCCACCGTAACGCTCCACCGTAACGCTCCACCGTAACGCTCCACCGTAACGCTCCACCGTAACGCTCCACCGTAACGCTCCACCGTAACGCTCCACCGTAACACTCCACCGTAACGCTCCACCGTAACGCTCCACCGTAACGCTCCACCGTAACGCTCCACCGTAACGCTCCACCGTAACGCTCCACCGTAACACTCCACTGTAACGCTCCACCGTAACACTCCACCGTAACGCTCCACCGTAACGCTCCACCGTAACGCTCCACCGTAACGCTCCACCGTAACGCTCCACCGTAACGCTCCACCGTAACACTCCACTGTAACGCTCCACCGTAACACTCCACCGTAACGCTCCACCGTAACACTCCACCGTAACGCTCCACTGTAACACTCCACTGTAACACTCCACTGTAACACTCCACCGTAACACTCCACCGTAACACTCCATCGTAACGCTCCACCGTAACACTCCATTGTAACACTCCACTGTAACACTCCACCGTAACACTCCATCGTAACACTCCACCGTAACGCTCCACCGTAACGCTCCATTGTAACGCTCCACCGTAACACTCCACCGTAACACTCCACCGTAACACTCCACCGTAACACTCCACCGTAACGCTCCACCGTAACGCTCCACCGTAACGCTCCACCGTAACACTCCATTGTAACGCTCCACTGTAACACTCCACTGTAACACTCCACCGTAACGCTCCACCGTAACACTCCACCGTAACACTCCATTGTAACGCTCCACCGTAACACTCCACTGTAACACTCCACCGTAACACTCCACCGTAACACTCCATTGTAACGCTCCACCGTAACACTCCACCGTAACACTCCACCGTAACACTCCACCGTAACACTCCATTGTAACGCTCCACCGTAACGCTCCACCGTAACGCTCCACCGTAACGCTCCACCGTAACACTCCACTGTAACGCTCCACCGTAACGCTCCACCGTAACGCTCCACCGTAACGCTCCACCGTAACGCTCCACCGTAACGCTCCACCGTAACACTCCACCGTAACGCTCCACCGTAACGCTCCACCGTAACGCTCCACCGTAACGCTCCACCGTAACACTCCACTGTAACGCTCCACCGTAACACTCCACCGTAACGCTCCACCGTAACGCTCCACCGTAACGCTCCACCGTAACACTCCACCGTAACGCTCCACTGTAACACTCCACTGTAACACTCCACTGTAACACTCCACCGTAACACTCCACCGTAACACTCCATCGTAACGCTCCACCGTAACACTCCATTGTAACACTCCACTGTAACACTCCACCGTAACACTCCACCGTAACACTCCATCGTAACACTCCACCGTAACGCTCCACCGTAACGCTCCATTGTAACGCTCCACCGTAACACTCCACCGTAACACTCCACCGTAACACTCCACCGTAACACTCCACTGTAACACTCCACCGTAACACTCCATTGTAACGCTCCATTGTAACGCTCCACCGTAACACTCCACCGTAACGCTCCACCGTAACACTCCACCGTAACGCTCCACCGTAACACTCCACCGTAACACTCCATTGTAACGCTCCACCGTAACGCTCCACCGTAACGCTCCACCGTAACGCTCCACCGTAACACTCCACCGTAACACTCCACTGTAACACTCCACCGTAACGCTCCACCGTAATGCTCCACTGTAACACTCCACCGTAACACTCCACCGTAACACTCCACCGTAACGCTCCATTGTAACGCTCCACCGTAACACTCCACTGTAACACTCCACCGTAACACTCCACCGTAACACTCCATTGTAACACTCCACCGTAACACTCCACCGTAACGCTCCACCGTAATGCTCCACCGTAACACTCCACCGTAACACTCCACCGTAACACTCCACCGTAACGCTCCATCGTAACGCTCCACCGTAACGCTCCACCGTAACGCTCCACCGTAACGCTCCACCGTAACGCTCCACCGTAACGCTCCACCGTAACGCTCCACCGTAACACTCCACTGTAACACTCCACCGTAACACTCCACCGTAACACTCCACCGTAACGCTCCATCGTAACGCTCCACCGTAACGCTCCACCGTAACGCTCCACCGTAACGCTCCACCGTAACGCTCCACCGTAATGCTCCACCGTAACACTCCACTGTAACACTCCACCGTAACACTCCACCGTAACGCTCCACCGTAACGCTCCACCGTAACGCTCCACCGTAACGCTCCACCGTAACGCTCCACCGTAACGCTCCACCGTAACGCTCCACCGTAACGCTCACGTTACCTCTCACAGTTTCACCGGAGTAGGTTTTCAGCGTCTTCTTCGTGGGCTGTGTGTGCTGTGATGTTGTTTCACCGTGTAAACAGCCACAGACAGCAATAGATACGGCTGCTTCAGTGTCCACTTGCATCCGTAGTACTGCTTCTTCGTTCAGCAGCAGTGTCACCCAGTATGTGTCCATTGATTAAAATGGACAGAAACATGTAAAGATCATTTAGCTTCAGGCATTTTGCTCCATTTTATGCACTTCATTTTATGCACTTCCTGAAGTATTTTTTTTCCTTTAAGTACTTTTTGTTTGATTGTCTGTCTGTTTTTTTACATTCACATTTGATGTGACCCCTTTTTCACCACAACTTTTGCAATCTAAGTCTGTGCACCAACACTCCTCTGCTTTTGTGACCTGGTTTCCCACAGCGCTAGCATGGCACGGTGACCTGGTTTCTCACAGCGATAGCATGGCACGGTGACCTGGTTTCTCACAGCGATGGCATGCAATGATAAGTTACTCTTGTCAAAAAAAAGTGTTTCTGAATTGCCTCGCTGCGTTTGCCGCACACTAACCTCAGTGATCGCCCAAGTTCAGTGTTCAAATAATCGTTTCAATACAGCCACAAACTGTAAAGCCACAAACCCCTTCCTCTTGATTTCTCTTGTGAAACCTGAATCTCTCTGAGATGGTCAGTGGTTTGGGAGAATAATGCCCTTTTTTTAAGGTAGTTACAATTTCATCATATGATTTATCACCGGGTGTTTCATGCGTTTACTAGGCTGCTCAGTAGAGTGAATGTTTTTCCTCCCGTAGCAGTCAAACATGTTGGAACAACTACTTCCATTTTAATTCCGTTTGCCAACAAAAAAGCAACTCAAAACGTTCTGTGTCGTTCCACAGATTCGTCAAATGTTCCTATATTTCCAATCAGTGCAGACATTTTAAGTGTATTTTTCATTCTCACACTTTTAAGACGGTCCCTTACTCCAATACCTTTCCCCCCCTCCTTCTTCTTTTCACTCACTGTGACGCACCCAGCGACTCTTCCCCTCTCTCCGGGCTCTCGTTGCTGTGACATCGGAAACTAGCTACACGTTTTATTTGCGTCTTTATATCGCGTATAACATTTTTTTTAATAATAATAAAACTCCGACTTCCCACCGAAATGATGAACACACACGTGAGAACGTTTCCTCCTCGTCGCCAGTTTTGTTGAATAGCACACTGCATTACTCATACAACTAATATAAGGACAGGAAATTAGATCGCAGTAGAAAGTACCGTGGGCATTGTTGACTGCGTTTCACAGGACAAAGCATCCCAATGTAGTAAGCAGAGGCTTGATACAGGTGTCCTAAAGGAACAAACAAAAATATCAATACACAACAATAACTTCCCCATGCTCAAAATATGAATGGTCTTTTTTATCCCCCCTTCGTGAACTATTGGAAAACTCCCTGGTCTTTGAGATTGAATCTGTGCATGACATTCACAATTATCTGTATGTGTGGGGTAAAGAGATAAGGTAGTCATTTAAAAACATGTTAAACACTATCATTGCACACAGCGTCCATGCAACTTATGTGACTTGTTCAGCATATTGTTTACTCCTGAACTTATTTAGGTTTGCCATAACAACATTGTTGAATTCTTATTGACTCAAGCCATTTCAGCTTTTCATTTTTAATTAATTAATTAACATAATTCCACTTTGACATTATGGGGTATTGTAGGTAAATCCGTGTGTGGAAAAATCCAAGCGTGGGAATACATTCTGAAGGCGGTGTCTATCCGGGTTGCATCCGGTTTATATGGACCGACATCACGTGCGTATTAGCACTCTGTGCGCACAGGGAGCAGCGACAACTTCATAACGTCATCCAAAAACATGGCAGACATTGGATGAATATAAAATGTTAACATTTTTCGGCTGTGAGTGATAGAAAACATTTTTAGGAGCAGTCGAAACCGTGCGTATAGACCGGAACCATGGCCTCTTGGTTTCAATGGGCTTATTTCGGACCTAAGCTCGTCTCCTGCCATCCAGTCTTTGGGACGACTCATTGTAAGGGCGGAGACATGCGCATCTCGTCATTGTATACAGATCTCTGAACGGATACCAGCTACGTTAGGTTAGATACATAGACTGTATAAGAGAGGAATGTACACAACACAATGATGAGAGGGACAGAGACAGTTGGTGATAATATGCCTTATCTACTTTTTAAGAATTAGTCAAATGATTTGGTTAGACAGCCCTTCAGTATACTTAAGGCAGGCTAGTTAAAGACAGTACGGTATGGGGAGCACAGAGGTTAGACAGCCCTTCAGTATACTTAAGGCAGGCTAGTTAAAGACAGTACGGTATGGGGAGCACAGAGGTTAGGCAGCCCTTCAGTATACTTAAGGCAGGCTAGTTAAAGACAGTACGGTATGGGGAGCACAGAGGTTAGGCAGCCCTTCAGTATACTTAAGGCAGGCTAGTTAAAGACAGTACGGTATGGGGAGCACAGAGGTTAGGCAGCCCTTCAGTATACTTAAGGCAGGCTAGTTAAAGACAGTACGGTATGGGGAGCACAGAGGTTACGCAGCCCTTCAGTATACTTAAGGCAGGCTAGTTAAAGACAGTACGGTATGGGGAGCACAGAGGTTAGGCAGCCCTTCAGTATACTTAAGGCAGGCTAGTTAAAGACAGTACGGTATGGGGAGCACAGAGGTTAGGCAGCCCTTCAGTATACTTAAGGCAGGCTAGTTAAAGACAGTACGGTATGGGGAGCACAGAGGTTAGGCAGCCCTTCAGTATACTTAAGGCAGGCTAGTTAAAGACAGTACGGTATGGGGAGCACAGAGGTTAGACAGCCCTTCAGTATACTTAAGGCAGGCTAGTTAAAGACAGTACGGTATGGGGAGCACAGAGGTTAGGCAGCCCTTCAGTATACTTAAGGCAGGCTAGTTAAAGACAGTACGGTATGGGGAGCACAGAGGTTAGACAGCCCTTCAGTATACTTAAGGCAGGCTAGTTAAAGACAGTACGGTATGGGGAGCACAGAGGTTAGACAGCCCTTCAGTATACTTAAGGCAGGCTAGTTAAAGACAGTACGGTATGGGGAGCACAGAGGTTAGGCAGCCCTTCAGTATACTTAAGGCAGGCTAGTTAAAGACAGTACGGTATGGGGAGCACAGAGGTTAGGCAGCCCTTCAGTATACTTAAGGCAGGCTAGTTAAAGACAGTACGGTATGGGGAGCACAGAGGTTAGGCAGCCCTTCAGTATACTTAAGGCAGGCTAGTTAAAGACAGTACGGTATGGGGAGCACAGAGGTTAGGCAGCCCTTCAGTATACTTAAGGCAGGCTAGTTAAAGACAGTACGGTATGGGGAGCACAGAGGTTAGGCAGCCCTTCAGTATACTTAAGGCAGGCTAGTTAAAGACAGTACGGTATGGGGAGCACAGAGGTTAGGCAGCCCTTCAGTATACTTAAGGCAGGCTAGTTAAAGACAGTACGGTATGGGGAGCACAGAGGTTAGGCAGCCCTTCAGTATACTTAAGGCAGGCTAGTTAAAGACAGTACGGTATGGGGAGCACAGAGATAACGCTGGCTGACTGCTACTGCCTGAACAGAGATGAGATGATGACTTTAATTAAAAAGTAATCAAATAAAAACAAAGTAATATACACAACTGATTGTATTTCTTTTCTTGTCTACACAACGTGGACCTGACAGAGACAATGGCATTTTATTTACATGTTTTGGCAATTTTTAATGTGACTAAAATCCTTGTAATTCCGTTCTATCATAATGCATTTTGATGGTTAAATAAAGCACTCAGAGATCCATGGCAATGAACTGAACCTTTTAAGCCTGTTTTGTATCGCAAATAAGAGCCACGATAAATGTTTGTGTAATTTATAATGTAACTGGTAAAGATGTCATGTTGTGGTTCCTCTCTCTCTCTCTCTCTCTCTCACTCTCACACTCACACTCACTGTCTCTCTCTGTCTCTCTCTCTCTCTCTCTCTCTCTCTCTCTCTCTCTGTCTCTCTCTCTCTCTCTCTCTCTCTCTGTCAAATTCAAATTCAAATTCAAGCTGCTTTATTGGCATGAAAAACATTGTGTCAATATTGC